>NW_027598789.1:0-36759 GCF_964194155.1 Cetorhinus maximus
GGGAGTTGAACAGGATTGTGTGTAGAGAGAGAATGTGGAACAGGATTGTGTGGAGAGAGAGAGTGGAACAGGATTGTGTGGAGAGAGAGAGAGAGCGGAACTGGATTGTGTGGAGAGAGAATGGAACAGGATTGTGTCGAGAGAGAGAGAGAGTGGAACAGGATTGTGTGGAGAGAGAGAGTGGAACAGGATTTTGTGGAGAATGAGAGTGGACGGACTGTGTGGAGAGAGAGAGTGGAACAGGATTTTGTGGAGAGAAAGAGTGGAACAGGATTGTGTGTAGAGAGTGAATGTGGAATAGGATTGTTTGGAGAGAGAGAGTGGAACAGGATTGTGTGGAGAGAGATAAAGAGTGTAACAGGATTGTGTGGAGAGAGAGAGTGGAACAGGATTGTGTCGAGAGAGAGAGAGTGGAACAGGATTGTGTGGAGAGAGAGAGTGGAACAGGATAATGTGGAGAGAGAGAGATTGGAACAGGATTGTGTGGAGAGAGAGAGTGGAACAGGGTTATATGGAGAGAGAGAGAGTGGAACAGGATTGTGTGGAGAGAGAGAGTAGAACGGGATTGTGTGAAGAGAGAGAGAGTGGAACAGAATTGTGTGGAGATAGAGAGGGAGAGTGGATCAGGATTATGTGGAGAGAGAGAGAGTGGAACAGGATTGTGTGGAGAGAGAGAGTGGAACAGGATTGTGTGGAGAGAGAGAGAGAGTGGAACAGGATTGTGTGGAGAGAGAGAGTGCGGAACAGGATTGTGAGGAGAGAGAGAGAGTGGAACAGGTTGTGTGGAGAGAGAGAGTGGAACAGGATTGTGTGGGGAGAGAAAGAGTGGAACAGGATTGTGTGGACAGAGAGAGAGAGTGGAACAGGATTGTGTGGAAAGAGAGAATGTGGAACAGGATTGTGTGGAGAGAGAGAGTGGAACAGGATTGTGTTGAGAGAGAGAGTGTGGAACAGGATTGTGTGGAGAGAGAGTGTGAATCAGGGTTTTATGGATAGAGAGAGAGTGGAACAGGATTGTGTGGAGAGAGAGTGTGGACGGACTGTGTGGAGAGATAGAGTGGAACAGAATTTTGTGGAGAGAGAGAGTGGAGCAGGATTGTGTGTAGAGAGAGAATGTGGAACAGGATTGTGTGGAGAGTGAGAGAGAGTGGAACAGGATTGTGTGGGGAGAGAAAGAGTGGAACAGGATTGTGTGGACAGAGAGAGAGAGTGGAACAGGATTGTGTGGAGTGAGAGGGAGTGGAACAGGATTGTGTGGAGAGAGAGAGAGAGTGGAACAGGATTATGTGGAGAGAGAGAATGTGGAACAGGATTGTGTGGAGAGAGAGAGTGGAACAGGATTGTGTGGAGAGAGAGAATGTGGAACAGGAATGTGTGGAAGTAGAGAGAGTGGAACAGGATTTGGTGGAGAGAGAGAGAGTGGAACTGGATTGTGTGGAGAGAGAGAGTGGAACAGGATTCTGTGGAGAGAGAGAGAGAGAGTGGAACAGGATTGTGTGAGAGAGAGAGTGGAACAGGATTGTGTAGAGAGACAGACTGGAACAGGATTGTGTGGAAGTAGAGAGAGTGGATCAGGATTGTGTGGAGAGAGAGAGTGGAACAGTATTGTGTGGAGAGAGAGAGAGTAAAACAGGATTGTGTGGAGAGAGAGAGTGGAACAATATTGTGTGGAGAGAGAGAGTGGAACAGGATTTTGTGGAGAGAGAGAGTGGAACAGGATTGTGTGGAGAGAGAGAGTGGAACAGGATTGTGTGGCGAGAGAGAGTGGAACAGGATTTTGTGGAGAATGAGAGTGGACGGACTGTGTGGAGAAAGAGAGTGGAACAGGATTTTGTGGAGAGAGAGAGTGGAACAGGATTGTGTGTAGAGAGAAAATGTGGAATAGGATTGTGTGGAGAGAGAGAGTAGAACAGGATTGTGTGGAGAGAGAGAGTGGAACAGGATTGTGTGGAGACAGAGAGAGAGTGGAACAGGATTGTGTGGAGAGAGAGAGAGTGGAACAGGATTGTGTGGAGAGAGAGAGAGTGGAACAGGATTATATGGAGAGAGAGAATGTGGATCAAGATTGTGTGGAGAGAGAGAATGGAACAGGATTGGGTAGAGTGAGAGAGAATGTGGAACAGGATTGTGTGGAGATAGAGAGGGAGAGTGGATCAGGTTTGTGTGGAGAGAGAGAGAGAGAGTGGAACAGGATTGTGTGGAGAGAGAGAGTGGAACAGGATTGTGTGGAGAGAGAGAGAGAGTGGAACAGAATTGTGTGGAGAGCGAGAATGTGGAACAGGATTGTGTGGAGAGAGAGAGTGGAACAGGATTTTGTGGAGAGAGGGAGTTGAACAGGATTGTGTGTAGAGAGAGAATGTGGAACAGGATTGTGTGGAGAGAGAGAGTGGAACAGGATTGTGTGGAGAGAGAGAGAGAGCGGAACTGGATTGTGTGGAGAGAGAATGGAACAGGATTGTGTCGAGAGAGAGAGAGAGTGGAACAGGATTGTGTGGAGAGAGAGAGTGGAACAGGATTTTGTGGAGAATGAGAGTGGACGGACTGTGTGGAGAGAGAGAGTGGAACAGGATTTTGTGGAGAGAAAGAGTGGAACAGGATTGTGTGTAGAGAGTGAATGTGGAATAGGATTGTTTGGAGAGAGAGAGTGGAACAGGATTGTGTGGAGAGAGATAAAGAGTGTAACAGGATTGTGTGGAGAGAGAGAGTGGAACAGGATTGTGTCGAGAGAGAGAGAGTGGAACAGGATTGTGTGGAGAGAGAGAGTGGAACAGGATAATGTGGAGAGAGAGAGATTGGAACAGGATTGTGTGGAGAGAGAGAGTGGAACAGGGTTATATGGAGAGAGAGAGAGTGGAACAGGATTGTGTGGAGAGAGAGAGTAGAACGGGATTGTGTGAAGAGAGAGAGAGTGGAACAGAATTGTGTGGAGATAGAGAGGGAGAGTGGATCAGGATTATGTGGAGAGAGAGAGAGAGTGGAACAGGATTGTGTGGAGAGAGAGAGTGGAACAGGATTGTGTGGAGAGAGAGAGAGAGTGGAACAGGATTGTGTGGAGAGAGAGAGTGCGGAACAGGATTGTGAGGAGAGAGAGAGAGTGGAACAGGTTTGTGTGGAGAGAGAGAGTGGAACAGGATTGTGTGGGGAGAGAAAGAGTGGAACAGGATTGTGTGGACAGAGAGAGAGAGTGGAACAGGATTGTGTGGAGTGAGAGGGAGTGGAACAGGATTGTGTGGAGAGAGAGAGAGAGTGGAACAGGATTATGTGGAGAGAGAGAATGTGGAACAGGATTGTGTGGAGAGAGAGAGTGGAACAGGATTGTGTGGAGAGAGAGAATGTGGAACAGGAATGTGTGGAAGTAGAGAGAGTGGAACAGGATTTGGTGGAGAGAGAGAGAGTGGAACTGGATTGTGTGGAGAGAGAGAGTGGAACAGGATTCTGTGGAGAGAGAGAGAGAGAGTGGAACAGGATTGTGTGGAGAGAGAGAGTGGAACAGGATTGTGTAGAGAGACAGACTGGAACAGGATTGTGTGGAAGTAGAGAGAGTGGATCAGGATTGTGTGGAGAGAGAGAGTGGAACAGTATTGTGTGGAGAGAGAGAGAGTAAAACAGGATTGTGTGGAGAGAGAGAGTGGAACAATATTGTGTGGAGAGAGAGAGTGGAACAGGATTTTGTGGAGAGAGAGAGTGGAACAGGATTGTGTGGAGAGAGAGAGTGGAACAGGATTGTGTGGCGAGAGAGAGTGGAACAGGATTTTGTGGAGAATGAGAGTGGACGGACTGTGTGGAGAAAGAGAGTGGAACAGGATTTTGTGGAGAGAGAGAGTGGAACAGGATTGTGTGTAGAGAGAAAATGTGGAATAGGATTGTGTGGAGAGAGAGAGTAGAACAGGATTGTGTGGAGAGAGAGAGTGGAACAGGATTGTGTGGAGACAGAGAGAGAGTGGAACAGGATTGTGTGGAGAGAGAGAGAGTGGAACAGGATTGTGTGGAGAGAGAGAGAGTGGAACAGGATTATATGGAGAGAGAGAATGTGGATCAAGATTGTGTGGAGAGAGAGAATGGAACAGGATTGGGTAGAGTGAGAGAGAATGTGGAACAGGATTGTGTGGAGATAGAGAGGGAGAGTGGATCAGGTTTGTGTGGAGAGAGAGAGAGAGAGTGGAACAGGATTGTGTGGAGAGAGAGAGTGGAACAGGATTGTGTGGAGAGAGAGAGAGAGTGGAACAGAATTGTGTGGAGAGCGAGAATGTGGAACAGGATTGTGTGGAGAGAGAGAGTGGAACAGGATTTTGTGGAGAGAGGGAGTTGAACAGGATTGTGTGTAGAGAGAGAATGTGGAACAGGATTGTGTGGAGAGAGAGAGTGGAACAGGATTGTGTGGAGAGAGAGAGAGAGCGGAACTGGATTGTGTGGAGAGAGAATGGAACAGGATTGTGTCGAGAGAGAGAGAGAGTGGAACAGGATTGTGTGGAGAGAGAGAGTGGAACAGGATTTTGTGGAGAATGAGAGTGGACGGACTGTGTGGAGAGAGAGAGTGGAACAGGATTTTGTGGAGAGAAAGAGTGGAACAGGATTGTGTGTAGAGAGTGAATGTGGAATAGGATTGTTTGGAGAGAGAGAGTGGAACAGGATTGTGTGGAGAGAGATAAAGAGTGTAACAGGATTGTGTGGAGAGAGAGAGTGGAACAGGATTGTGTCGAGAGAGAGAGAGTGGAACAGGATTGTGTGGAGAGAGAGAGTGGAACAGGATAATGTGGAGAGAGAGAGATTGGAACAGGATTGTGTGGAGAGAGAGAGTGGAACAGGGTTATATGGAGAGAGAGAGAGTGGAACAGGATTGTGTGGAGAGAGAGAGTAGAACGGGATTGTGTGAAGAGAGAGAGAGTGGAACAGAATTGTGTGGAGATAGAGAGGGAGAGTGGATCAGGATTATGTGGAGAGAGAGAGAGAGTGGAACAGGATTGTGTGGAGAGAGAGAGTGGAACAGGATTGTGTGGAGAGAGAGAGAGAGTGGAACAGGATTGTGTGGAGAGAGAGAGTGCGGAACAGGATTGTGAGGAGAGAGAGAGAGTGGAACAGGTTTGTGTGGAGAGAGAGAGTGGAACAGGATTGTGTGGAGAGAGAGAGTGGAACAGGATTGGGTGGAGAGAGAGAGAGGGAGAGTGGATCAGGATTGTGTGGAGAGAGAGAGAGTGGAACAGGATTGTGTGGAGAGAGAGAGTTTGGAACAGGATTGTGTGGAGAGAGAGAGGGAGAGTGGAACAGGATTGTGTGGAGTGAGAGAGAGAGTGGAACAGGATTGTTTGGAGAGAGAGAGTGGAACATGATTGTGTGGAGAGAGAGAGAGAGTGGAACAGGATTGTGTGGAGAGAGAGAGAGAGTGGAACAGGATTGTGTGGAGAGAGAGAGAGTGGAACAGGATTGTGTGGAGAGAGAGAGAGAGTGGAACAGGATTGTGTGGAGAGAGAGAGAGTGGAACAGGATTGTGTGGAAAGAGAGAATGTGGAACAGGATTGTGTGGAGAGAGAGAGTGGAACAGGATTGTGTTGAGAGAGAGAGAGTGGAACAGGATTGTGTGGAGAGAGAGTGTGAATCAGGGTTTTATGGTAGAGAGAGAGTGGAACAGGATTGTGTGGAGAGAGAGAGTGGACGGACTGTGTGGAGAGATAGAGTGGAACAGAATTTTGTGGAGAGAGAGAGTGGAGCAGGATTGTGTGTAGAGAGAGAATGTGGAACAGGATTGTGTGGAGAGTGAGAGAGAGTGGAACAGGATTGTGTGGAGAGAGAAAGAGTGGAACAGGATTGTGTGGACAGAGAGAGAGAGTGGAACAGGATTGTGTGGACTGAGAGGGTGTGGAACAGGATTGTGTGGAGAGAGAGAGAGAGTGGAACAGGATTATGTGGAGAGAGAGAATGTGGAACAGGATTGTGTGGAGAGAGAGAGTGGAACAGGATTGTGTGGAGAGAGAGAATGTGGAACAGGAATGTGTGGAAGTAGAGAGAGTGGAACAGGATTTGGTGGAGAGAGAGAGAGTGGAACTGGATTGTGTGGAGAGAGAGAGTGGAACAGGATTCTGTGGAGAGAGAGAGAGAGAGTGGAACAGGATTGTGTGGAGAGAGAGAGTGGAACAGGATTGTGTAGAGAGACAGACTGGAACAGGATTGTGTGGAAGTAGAGAGAGTGGAACAGGATTGTGTGGAGAGAGAGAGTGGAACAGTATTGTGTGGAGAGAGAGAGAGTAAAACAGGATTGTGTGGAGAGAGAGAGTGGAACATTATTGTGTGGAGAGAGAGAGTGGAACAGGATTTTGTGGAGAGAGAGAGTGGAACAGGATTGTGTGGTGAGAGAGAGTGGAACAGGATTGTGTGGCGAGAGAGAGTGGAACAGGATTTTGTGGAGAATGAGAGTGGACGGACTGTGTGGAGAAAGAGAGTGGAACAGGATTTTGTGGAGAGAGAGATTGGAACAGGATTGTGTGTAGAGAGAAAATGTGGAATAGGATTGTGTGGAGAGAGAGAGTGGAACAGGATTGTGTGGAGAGAGAGAGTGGAACAGGATTGTGTGGAGAGAGAGAGAGAGTGGAACAGGATTGTGTGGAGAGAGAGAGAGTGGAACAGGATTGTGTGGAGAGAGAGAGAGTGGAACAGGATTATATGGAGAGAGAGAATGTGGAACAAGATTGTGTGGAGAGAGAGATTGGAACAGGATTGGGTAGAGTGAGAGAGAATGTGGAACAGGATTGTGTGGAGATAGGGAGGGAGAGTGGATCAGGTTTGTGTGGAGAGAGAGAGAGAGAGTGGAACAGGATTGTGTGGAGAGAGAGAGTGGAACAGGATTGTGTGGAGAGAGAGAGAGAGTGGAACAGAATTGTGTGGAGAGCGAGAATGTGGAACAGGATTGTGTGGAGAGAGAGAATGGAACAGGATTGTGTGCAGATAGAGAATGTGGAACAGGAATGTGTGGAAGTGGAGAGAGTGGAACAGGATTCGGTGGAGAGAGAGCAAGAGTGGAACAGGTTTTGGTGTAGAGAGAGAGAGAGTGGAACAGGATTGTGTGGAGAGATAGAGAATGCAGCAGGATTGTGTGGAGAGAGAGAGTGGAACAGGATTGTGTTGAGAGAGAGAGAGTGGAACAGGATTGTGTGGAGAGAGAGAGTGGAACAGGATTTTGTGGAGAATGAGAGTGGACGGATGTGTGGAGAGAGAGAGTGGAACAGGATTTTGTGGAGAGAGGGAGTTGAACAGGATTGTGTGTAGAGAGAGAATGTGGAACAGGATTGTGTGGAGAGAGAGAGTGGAACAGGATTGTGTGGAGAGAGAGAGAGAGCGGAACTGGATTGTGTGGAGAGAGAATGGAACAGGATTGTGTCGAGAGAGAGAGAGTGGAACAGGATTGTGTGGAGAGAGAGAGTGGAACAGGATAGTGTGGTGAGAGAGAGAGTGGAACAGGAATGTGTGGAGAGAGAGAGTGGAACAGGGTTGTATGGAGAGAGAGAGTGGAACAGGATTGTATGGAGAGAGAGAGAGAGAGTGGAACAGGATTGTGTGGAGAGAGAGATTGGAACAGGAGTGCGTCGAGAGAGAGAGAGTGGAATAGGATTGTGTGGAGAGAAAGAGTGGAACAGGATATTGTGGAGAATGAAAGTGGACGGACTGTGTGGAGACAGAGAGTGGAACAGGATTTTGTGGAGAGAGAGAGTGGAACAGGATTGTGTGTAGATAGAGAATGTGGAACAGGATTGTGTGGAGAGAGAGAGTGGAACAGGAATGTGTGGAGAGAGAGAGAGAGTGGAACAGGATTGTGTGGAGAGAAAGTGAGTGGAACAGGATTGTGTGGAGAGAGAGAGAGTGGAAGAGGATTTTGTGGAGAGAGAGAATGTGGAACAGGATTGTGTGGAGAGAGAGAGTGGAAAAGGATTGGGTAGAGAGAGAGAGAATGTGGAACAGGATTGTGTGGAGATAGAGAGGGAGAGTGGATCAGGATTGTGTGGAGAGAGAGAGAGAGTGGAACAGGATTGTGTGGAGAGAGAGAGTGGAACAGGATTGTGTGGAGAGAGAGAGAGAGTGGAACAGGATTGTGTGGAGAGAGAGAATGTGGAACAGGATTGTGTGGAGAGAGAAAATGGAACAGGATTGTGTGGAGAGAGAGAATGTCGAACAGGAATGTGTGGAAGTAGAGAGAGTGGATCAGGTTTCGGTGGAGAGAGAGAGAGAGTGGAACAGGTTTTGGTGGAGAGAGAGAGAGTGGAACAGGATTGTGTGGAGAGAGAGAGAGTGGAACAGGATTGTGTGGAGAGAGACAGAGAGTGGAACAGGAATGTGTGGAGAGAGAAAGTGGAACAGGATTGTGTGGAGAGAGAGAGAGTGGAACAGGAATGTGTGGAGAGAGAGAGTGGAACAGGATTGTGTGGAGAGAGAGAGAGTGAAACAGGATTGTTTGGAGAGAGAGAGAGTGGAACAGGATTGTGTGGAGAGAGAGAGTGGAACAGGATTGTATTGAGAGAGAGAGAGGGGAACAGGATTGTGTGGAGAGAGCGAGAGTGGAACAGGATTCTGTGGAGAATGAGAGTGGACGGACTGTGTTGAGAGAGTGAGTGGAACAGGATTTTGTGGAGAGAGAGAGTGGAACAGGATTGTGTGTAGAGAGAGAATGTGGAACAGGATTGTGTGGAGAGAGAGAGTGGAACAGGATTGTGTGGAGTGAGAGAGTGGAACAGTATTGTATGGAGAGAGAGAGAGTGTGGAACAGGATTGTGTGGAGAGAGAGAGAGAGGAACAGGACTGTGTGGAGAGAGAGAGAGTGGAACAGGATTGTGTGGAGAGAGAGAATGTGGAACAGGATTGTGTGGAGAGAGAGAGTGGAACAGGATTGTGTGGAGAGAGAGAATGTGGAACAGGAATGTGCCGAAGTATAGAGAGTGGAACAGGATTGTGTGGAGAGAGAGAGAGAGTGGAACAGGATTGTGTGGGGACAGAGAGTGGAACAGGATTGTGTGGAGAGAGAGAGTGGAACAGGATTGTGTGGAGAGAGAGAGAGTGGAACAGGATTGTGTGGAGAGAGAGAGAGTGGAACAGGATTGTGTGGAGAGAGAGAGTCGAACAGGATTTTGTGGAGAATGAGATTGGACGGACTGTGTGTAGAGAGAGAGTGGAACAGGATTTTGTGGAGAGAAAGAGTGGAACAGGATTGTGTGAAGAGAGAGAATGTGGAACAGGATTGTGTGGAGCGAGAGATTGGAAGAGGATTGTGTGGAGAGAGAGAGTGGAACAGGAATGTGTGGAGAGAGAGAGAGAGTGGAACAGGATTGTGTGGACAGAAAGTGAGTGGAACAGGATTGTGTGGAGAGAGAGAGAGTGGAACAGGATTTTGTGGAGAGAGAGAATGTGGAACAGGATTGTGTGGAGAGAGAGAGTGGAACAGGATTGGGTAGAGAGAGAGAGAATGTGGAACAGGATTGTGTGGAGATAGAGAGGGAGAGTGGATCAGGATTGAGTGGAGAGAGAGAGAGAGTGGAACAGGATTGTGTGGAGAGAGAGAGAGTGGAACAGGATTGTGTGGAGAGAGAGAATGTGGAACAGGATTGTGTGGAGAGAGAAAATGGAACAGGATTGTGTGGAGAGAGAGAATGTCGAACAGGAATGTGTGGAAGTAGAGAGAGTGGAACAGGATTCGGTGGAGAGAGAGAGAGAGTGGAACAGGTTTTAGTGGAGAGAGAGAGAGTGAAACAGGATTGTGTGGAGAGAGAGAGAGAGTGGAACAGGAATGTGTGGAGAGAGAGAGTGGAACAGGATTGTGTGGAGAGAGAGAGAGTGGAACAGGAATGTGTGGAGAGAGAGAGTGGAACAGGTTTGTGTGAAGAGAGAGAGAGTGAAACATAATTGTTTGGAGAGAGAGAGAGTGGAACAGGATTGTGTGGAGAGAGAGAGTGGAACAGGATTGTTTGGAGACAGAGAGTGGAACAGGATTGTGTGGAGAGAGAGAGAGTGGAACAGGATTTTGTGGAGAATGAGAGTGGACGGACTCTGTTGAGAGATAGAGTGGAACAGGATTTTGTGGAGAGAGAGAGTGGAACAGGATTGTGTGTAGAGAGAGAATGTGGAACAGGATTGTGTGGAGAGAGAGAGTGGAACAGTATTGTGTGGAATGAGAGAGTGGAACAGTATTGTGTGGAGAGAGAGAGAGAGTGGAACAGGATTGTGTGGAGAGAGAGAGTGGAACAGGATTGTGTGGAGTGAGAGAGTGGAACAGTATTGTGTGGAGAGAGAGAGAGAGTGGAACAGGATTGTGTGGAGAGAGAGAGAGTGGAACAGGACTGTGTGGAGAGAGAGAGAGTGGAACAGGATTGTGTGGAGAGAGAGAATGTGGAACAGGATTGTGTGGAGAGAGAGAGTGGAACAGGATTGTGTGGAGAGAGAGAATGTGGAACAGGAATGTGCGGAAGTAGAGAGAGTGGAACAGGATTGTGTGGAGACAGAGAGTGGAACAGGATTGTGTGGAGAGAGAGAGAGTGGAACAGGATTGTGAGGAGAGAGAGTGAGTGGAACAGGATTGTCTGGAGAGAGAGAGAGTGGAACAGGATTGTGTGGAGAGAGAGAGAGTGGAACAGGATTTTGTGTAGAGAGAGAGTGGAACAGAATTTTGTGGAGAATGAGAGTGGACGGACTGTGTGGAGAGAGAGAGTGGAACAGGATTTTGTGGAGAGAAAGAGTGGAACAGGATTGTGTGTAGAGAGTGAATGTGGAACAGGATTGTGTGGAGAGAGAGAGTGGAACAGGATTGTGTGGAGAGAGAGAAAGAGTGTAACAGGATTGTGTGGAGAGAGAGAGTGGAACAGGATTGTGTCGAGAGAGAGAGAGTGGAACAGGATTGTGTGGAGAGAGAGAGATTGGAACAGGATTGTGTGGAGAGAGAGAGTGGAACAGGGTTATATGGAGAGAGAGAGAGTGGAACAGGATTGTGTGGAGAGAGAGAGTAGAACGGGATTGTGTGAAGAGAGAGAGAGTGGAACAGAATTGTGTGGAGATAGAGAGGGAGAGTGGATCAGGATTATGTGGAGATAGAGAGAGAGTGGAACAGGATTGTGTGGAGAGAGAGAGTGGAACAGGATTGTGTGGAGAGAGAGAGACAGTGGAACAGGATTGTGTGGAGAGAGAGAGTGTGGAACAGGATTGTGAGGAGAGAGAGAGAGAGGAACAGGATTGTGTGGAGAGAGAGAGTGGAACAGGATTGTGTGGAGAGAGAGAGAGGGAAAGTGGATCAGGATTGTGTGGAGAGAGAGAGAGTGGAACAGGATTGTGTGGAGAGAGAGAGTGTGGAAAAGGATTGTGTAGAGAGAGAGAGGGAGAGTGGATCAGGATTGTGTGGAGTGAGAGAGAGATTGGAACAGGAATGTTTGGAGAGAGAGAGTGGAACATGATTGTGTGGAGAGAGAGAGAGTGGAACAGGATTGTGTGGAGAGAGAGAGAGAGTGGAACAGGATTGTGTGGAGAGAGAGAGAGTGGAACAGGATTGTGTGGAGAGAGAGTGTGAATCAGGGTTTTATGGATAGAGAGAGTTTGGAACAGGATTGTGTGGAGTGAGAGAGTGGACGGACTGTGTGGAGAGATAGAGTGGAACAGAATTTTGTGGAGAGAGAGAGTGGAGCAGGATTGTGTGTAGAGAGAGAATGTGGAACAGGATTGTGTGGAGAGAGAGAGAGAGTGGAACAGGATTGTGTGGAGAGAGAAAGAGTGGAACAGGATTGTGTGGACAGAGAGAGAGAGTGGAACAGGATTGTGTGGAGTGAGAGGGAGTGGAACAGGATTGTGTGGAGAGAGAGAGAGTGGAACAGGATTATGTGGAGAGAGAGAAAGTGGAACAGGATTGTGTGGAGAGAGAGAGTGGAACAGGATTGTGTGGAGAGAGAGAATGTGGAACAGGAATGTGTGGAAGTAGAGACAGTGGAACAGGATTTGGTGGAGAGAGAGAGAGTGGAACTGGATTGTGTGGAGAGAGAGAGTGGAACAGGATTCTGTGGAGAGAGAGAGAGAGAGAGTGGAACATGATTGTGTGGAGAGAGAGAGTGGAACAGGATTGTGTAGAGAGACAGACTGGAACAGGATTGTGTGGAAGTAGAGAGAGTGGAACAGGATTGTGTGGAGAGAGAGAGTGGAACAGTATTGTGTGGAGAGAGAGAGAGTAAAAAAGGATTGTGTGGAGAGAGATAATGTGGAACAAGATTGTGTGGAGAGAGAGAATGGAACAGGATTGGGTAGAGTGAGAGAGAATGTGGGACAGGATTGTGTGGAGATAGAGAGGGAGAGTGGATCAGGATTGTGTGGAGAGAGAGAGAGAGAGTGGAACAGGATTGTGTGGAGAGAGAGAGTGGAACAGGATTGTGTGGAGAGAGAGAGAGAGTGGAACAGAATTGTGTGGAGAGCGAGAATGTGGAACAGGATTGTGTGGAGAGAGAGAATGGAACAGGATTGTGTGGAGATAGAGAATGTGGAACAGGAATGTGTGGAAGTAGAGAGAGTGGAACAGGATTCGGTGGAGAGAGAGAGAGAGTGGAACAGGTTTTGGTGGAGAGAGAGAGAGAGTGGTACAGGATTGTGTGGAGAGATAGAGAATGCAGCAGGATTGTGTGGAGAGAGAGAGTGGTACAGGATTGTGTTGAGAGAGAGAGAGTGGAACAGGATTGTGTGGAGAGAGACAGTGGAACAGGATTGTGTGGAGTGAGAGAGAGTGGAACAGGATTGTGTGGAGAGAGAAAGAGAGTGAGTGGAACAGGATTGTGTGGAGAGAGAGAGTGGAACAGGATTGTGTGGATAGAGAGAGAGTGGAACAGGATTGTGTGGAGAGAGAGAGAGAGTGGAACAGGATTGTGTGGAGAGAGAGAGTGGATCAGGATTGTGTGGAGAGAGAGAGAGTGGAACAGGATTGTGTGGAGAGAGAGAGAGAGATTGGAACAGGATTGTGTGGAGAGAGAGAGTGGAACAGGATTTTGTGGAGAGAGAGAGAGTGTAACTGGATTGTGTGTAGAGAAAGAATGTGGATCAGGATTGTGTGGAGAGAGAGAGTGGAACAGGATTGTGTGGAGAGAGAGAGAGAGTGGAACAGAATTGTGTGGTGAGAGAGAGTGGAACAGGATTGTGTCGAGAGAGAGAGAGTGGAACAGGAATGTGTGGAGAGAGAGAGTGGAACAGGATAATGTGGAGAGAGAGAGAGAAGAACAGGATTGTCTGGAGAGAGAGAGTGGAACAGGGTTGTATGGAGATAGAGAGTGGAACAGGATTGCATGGAGAGAGAGAGAGTGGAACAGGATTGTGTGGAGAGAGAGAGTGGAACAGGATTGTGTGGAGAGAGAGAGAGTGGAACAGGATTGTGTGGAGAGAGAGAGTGGAACAGGATTGTGTGGAGAGAGAGAGAGTGGAACAGGATTGTGTGGAGAGAGAGAATGTGGAACAGGATTGTGTGGAGAGAGAGAATGGAACAGGATTGTGTGGAGAGAGAGAGAATGTGGAACAGGAATGTGTGGAAGTAGAGAGAGTGGAACAGGATTCGGTGGAGAGAGAGAGAGAGTGGAACAGGTTTTGGTGGAGAGAGAGAGAGAGTGGAACAAGATTGTGTGGAGCGAGAGAAGGTGGAACAGGATTGTGTGGAGAGAGAGAGTGGAACAGGATTGTGTGGAGAGAGAGAGAGTGGAACAGGATTGTGTGGCGAGAGAGAGTGGAACAGGATTGTGTGGAGAGAGAGAGAGTGGAACAGGATTGTGTGGAGAGAGAGAGAGTGGAACAGGATTGTGTGGAGAGAGAGAG
Organism: Cetorhinus maximus; assembly: GCF_964194155.1. Lineage (NCBI taxonomy): Eukaryota > Metazoa > Chordata > Chondrichthyes > Lamniformes > Cetorhinidae > Cetorhinus > Cetorhinus maximus. The sequence continues at coordinate 13,798 of NW_027598789.1, forward strand.
TGGAACAGGATTGTGTGGAGAGGGAGAGTGGAACAGGATTGTGTGGAGAGAGAGAAAGAGTGTAACAGGATTGTGTGGAGAGAGAGAGTGGAACAGGATTGTGTCGAGAGAGAGAGAGTGGAACAGGATTGTGTGGAGAGAGAGAGTGGAACAGGATAATGTGGAGAGAGAGAGATTGGAACAGGATTGTGTGGAGAGAGAGAATGGAAAAGGGTTGCATGGAGAGAGAGAGAGTGGAACAGAATTGTGTGGAGATAGAGAGGGAGAGTGGATCAGGATTATGTGGAGAGAGAGAGAGAGTGGAACAGGATTGTGTGGAGAGAGAGAGTGGAACAGGATTGTGTGGGGAGAGAGAGAGTGGAAAAGGATTGTGTGGAGAGAGAGAGTGTGGAACAGGATTGTGAGGAGAGAGAGAGAGTGGAACAGGATTGTGTGGAGAGAGAGAGTGGAACAGGATTGTGTGGAGAGAGAGAGAGGGAGAGTGGATCAGGATTGTGTGGAGAGAGAGAGAGTGGAACAGGATTGTGTGGAGAGAGAGAGAGTGGAACAGGATTGTGTGGAGAGAGAGAGAGAGTGGAACAGGATTGTGTGGAGAGAGAGAGAGTGGAACAGGATTGTGTGGAGAGAGAGAGAGAGTGGAACAGGATTGTGTGGAGAGAGAGAGAGTGGAACAGGATTGTGTGGAAAGAGAGAATGTGGAACAGGATTGTGTGAAGTGAGAGAGTGGAACTGGATTGTGTGGAGAGAGAGAGAGTGGAACAGGTTTGTGTGGAGATAGAGTGTGAATCAGGGTTTTATGGATAGAGAGAGAGTGGAACAGGATTGTGTGGAGAGAGAGAGTGGACGGACTGTGTGGAGAGATAGAGTGGAACAGAATTTTGTGGAGAGAGAGTGGAGCAGGATTGTGTGTAGAGAGAGAATGTGGAACAGGATTGTGTGGAGAGAGAGAGAGAGTGGAACAGGATTGTGTGGAGAGAGAAAGAGTGGAACAGGATTGTGTGGACAGAGAGAGAGAGTGGAACAGGATTGTGTGGAGTGTGAGGGAATGGAACAGGATTGTGTGGAGAGAGAGAGAGAGTGGAACAGGATTATGTGGAGAGAGAGAATGTGGAACAGGATTGTGTGGAGAGAGAGAGTGGAACAGGATTGTGTGGAGAGAGAGAATGTGGAACAGGAATGTGTGGAAGTAGAGAGAGTGGAACAGGATTTGGTGGAGAGAGAGAGAGTGGAACTGGATTGTGTGGAGAGAGAGAGTGGAACAGGATTCTGTGGAGAGAGAGAGAGAGAGTGGAACAGGATTGTGTGGAGAGAGAGAGTGGAACAGGATTGTGAAGAGAGACAGACTGGAACAGGATTGTGTGGAAGTAGAGAGAGTGGAACAGGATTGTGTGGAGAGAGAGAGTGGAACAGTATTGTGTGGAGAGAGAGAGAGTAAAACAGGATTGTGTGGAGAGAGAGAGTGGAACAGTATTGTGTGGAGAGAGAGAGTGGAACAGGATTGTGTGGAGAGAGAGAGTGGAACAGGATTGTGTGGAGAGAGAGAGCGGAACAGGATTGTGTGGCGAGAGAGAGTGGAACAGGATTTTGTGGAGAATGAGAGTGGACGGACTGTGTGGAGAAAGAGAGTGGAACAGGATTTTGTGGAGAGAGAGAGTGGAACAGGAATGTGTGTAGAGAGAAAATGTGGAACAGGATTGTGTGGAGAGAGAGAGTGGAACAGGATTGTGTGGAGAGAGAGAGTGGAACAGGATTGTGTGGAGAGAGAGAGAGAGTGGAACTGGATTGTGTGGAGAGAGAGAGAGTGGAACAGGATTGTGTGGAGAGAGAGTGAGTGGAACAGGATTGTATGGAGAGAGAGAATGTGGAACAAGATTGTGTGGAGAGAGAGAATGGAACAGGATTCGGTAGAGTGAGAGAGAATGTGGAACAGGATTGTGTGGAGATAGAGAGGGAGAGTGGATCAGGATTGTGTGGAGAGAGAGAGAGAGAGTGGAACAGGATTGTGTGGAGAGAGAGAGTGGAACAGGATTGTGTGGAGAGAGAGAGAGAGTGGAACAGAATTGTGTGGAGAGAGAGAATGTGGAACAGGATTGTGTGGAGAGAGAGAATGGAACAGGATTGTGTGGAGATAGAGAATGTGGAACAGGAATGTGTGGAAGTAGAGTGAGTGGAACAGGATTCGGTGGAGAGAGAGAGAGAGTGGAACAGGTTTTGGTGGAGAGAGAGAGAGAGTGGAACAGGATTGTGTGGAGAGATAGAGAATGCAGCAGGATTGTGTGGAGAGAGCGAGTGGAACAGGATTGTGTTGAGAGAGAGAGTGGAACAGGATTGTGTGGAGAGAGACAGTGGAACAGGATTGTGTGGAGTGAGAGAGAGTGGAACAGGATTGTGTGGAGAGAGAAAGAGAGAGAGTGGAACAGGATTGTGTGGAGAGAGAGAGTGGAATAGGTTTGTGTGGAGAGAGAGAGAGTGGAACAGGATTGTGTGGAGAGAGAGAGAGAGTGGAACAGGATTGTGTGGAGAGAGAGAGTGGATCAGGATTGTGTGGAGAGAGAGAGAGTGGAACAGGATTGTGTGGACAGAGAGAGAGATTGGAACAGGATTGTGTGGAGAGAGAGAGTGGAACAGGGTTTTGTGGAGAGAGAGAGAGTGTAACAGGATTGTGTGTAGAGAGAGAATGTGGAACAGGATTATGTGGAGAGAGAGAGTGGAACAGGATTGTGTGGAGAGAGAGAGAGAGTGGAACAGGATTGTGTGGTGAGAGAGAGTGGAACAGGATTGTGTCGAGAGAGAGAGAGTGGAACAGGAATGTGTGGAGAGAGAGAGTGGAACAGGATAATGTGGAGAGAGAGAGAGAAGAAAAGGATTGTGTGGAGAGAGAGTGTGGAACAGGGTTGTATGGAGAGAGAGAGTGGAACAGGATTTTATGGAGAGAGAGAGAGTGGAACAGGATTGTGTGGAGAGAGAGAGTGGAACAGGATTGTGTGGAGAGAGAGAGAGTGGAACAGGATTGTGTGGAGAGAGAGAGTGGAACAGGATTGTGTGGAGAGAGAGAGAGTGGAACAGGATTGTGTGGAGAGAGAGAATGTGGAACAGGATTGTGTGGAGAGAGAGAATGGAACAGGATTCTGTGGAGAGAGAGAGAATGTGGAACAGGAATGTGTGGAAGTAGAGAGAGTGGAACAGGATTCGGTGGAGAGAGAGAGAGAGTGGAACAGGTTTTGGTGGAGAGAGAGAGAGAGTGGAACATGATTGTGTGGAGCGAGAGAAGGTGGAACAGGATTGTGTGGAGAGAGAGAGTGGAACAGGATTGTGTGGAGAGAGAGAGAGTGGAACAGGATTGTGTGGAGAGAGAGAGTGGAACAGGATTGTGTGGAGAGAGAGAGAGTGGAACAGGATTGTGTGGAGAGAGAGAGAGTGGAACAGGATTGTGTGGAGAGAGAGAGTGGAACAGGATTGTGTGGAGAGGGAGAGTGGAACAGGATTGTGTGGAGAGAGAGATAGAGTGTAACAGGATTGTGTGGAGAGAGAGAGTGGAACAGGATTGTGTCGAGAGAGAGAGAGTGGAACAGGATTGTGTGGAGAGAGAGAGTGGAACAGGATAATGTGGAGAGAGAGAGATTGGAACAGGATTGTGTGGAGAGAGAGAGTGGAACAGGGTTGCATGGAGAGAGAGAGAGTGGAACAGAATTGTGTGGAGATAGAGAGGGAGAGTGGATCAGGATTATGTGGAGAGAGAGAGAGAGGGGAACAGGATTGTGTGGAGAGAGAGAGTGGAACAGGATTGTGTGGAGAGAGAGAGAGTGGAACAGGATTGTGTGGAGAGAGAGAGTGTGGAACAGGATTGTGAGGAGAGAGAGAGAGTGGAACAGGATTGTGTGGAGAGAGAGAGTGGAACAGGATTGTGTGGAGAGAGAGAGAGGGAGAGTGGATCAGGATTGTGTGGAGAGAGAGAGAGTGGAACAGGATTGTGTGGAGAGAGAGAGTGTGTAACAGGATTGTGTGGAGAGAGAGAGGGAGAGTGGATCAGGATTGTGTGGAGTGAGAGAGAGTGTGGAACAGGATTGTTTGGAGATAGAGATTGGAACATGATTGTGTGGAGAGAGAGAGAGTGGAATTGGATTGTGTGGAGAGAGAGAAAGAGTGGAACAGGATTGTGTGGAGAGAGAGAGAGTGGAACAGGTTTGTGTGGAGAGAGAGAGGGAGTGGAACAGGATTGTCTGGAGAGAGAGAGAGTGGAACAGGATTTTGTGGAAAGAGAGAATGTGGAACAGGATTGTGTGGAGAGAGAGAGTGGAACTGGATTGTGTGGAGAGAGAGAGAGTGGAACAGGTTTGTGTGGAGAGAGAGTGTGAATCAGGGTTTTATGGATAGAGAGAGAGTGGAACAGGATTGTGTGGAGAGAGAGAGTGGACGGACTGTGTGGAGAGATAGAGTGGAACAGAATTTTGTGGAGAGAGAGAGTGGAGCAGGATTGTGTGTAGAGAGAGAATGTGGAACAGGATTGTGTGGAGAGAGAGAGAGAGTGGAACAGGATTGTGTGGAGAGAGAAAGAGTGGAACAGGATTGTGTGGACAGAGAGAGAGAGTGGAACAGGATTGTGTGGAGTGAGAGGGAATGGAACAGGATTGTTTGGAGAGAGAGAGAGAGTGGAACAGGATTATGTGGAGAGAGAGAATGTGGAACAGGATTGTTGGAGAGAGAGAGTGGAACAAGATTGTGTGGAGAGAGAGAATGTGGAACAGGAATGTGTGGAAGTAGAGAGAGTGGAACAGGATTTGGTGGAGAGAGAGAGAGTGGAACTGGATTGTGTGGAGAGAGAGAGTGGAACAGGATTCTGTGGAGAGAGAGAGAGAGAGTGGAACAGTATTGTGTGGAGAGAGAGTGTGGAACAGGATTGTGTAGAGAGACAGACTGGAACAGGATTGTGTGGAAGTAGAGAGAGTGGAACAGGATTGTGTGGAGAGAGAGATTGGAACAGTATTGTGTGGAGAGAGAGAGAGTAAAACAGGATTGTGTGGAGAGCGAGAGTGGAACAGTATTGTGTGGAGAGAGAGAGTGGAACAGGATTGTGTGGAGAGAGAGAGTGGAACAGGATTGTGTTGAGAGAGAGAGAGTGGAACAGGATTGTGTGGAGAGAGACAGTGGAACAGGATTGTGTGGAGTGAGAGAGAGTGGAACAGGATTGTGTGGAGAGAGAGAGAGAGAGTGGAACAGGATTGTGTGGAGAGAGAGAGTGGTCAGGATTGTGTGGAGAGAGAGAGAGTGGAACAGGATTGTGTGGAGAGAGAGAGTGAGTGGAACAGGATTGTGTGGAGAGAGAGAGTGGAACAGGATTGTGTGGAGAGAGAGAGAGAGGAACAGGATTGTGTGGAGAGAGAGATTGGAACAGGATTGTGTGGAGAGAGAGAGTGGAACAGGATTGTGTGGAGAGAGAGAGAGTGTAACAGGATTGTGTGTAGAGAGAGAATGTGCAACAGGATTGTGTGGAGAGAGAGAGTGGAACAGGATTGTGTGGAGAGAGAGAGAGAGTGGAACAGGATTGTGTGGTGAGAGAGAGTGGAACAGGATTGTGTCGAGAGAGAGAGAGTGGAACAGGAATGTGTGGAGAGAGAGAGTGGAACAGGATAATGTGGAGAGAGAGAGAGAAGAACAGGATTGTGTGGAGAGAGAGAGTGGAACAGGGTTGTATGGAGAGAGAGAGTGGAACAGGATTGTATGGAGAGAGAGAGAGTGGAACAGGATTGTGTGGAGAGAGAGAGTTGTACAGGATTGTGTGGAGAGAGAGAGAGTGGAACAGGATTGTGTGGAGAGAGAGAGTGGAACAGGATTGTGTGGAGAGAGAGAGAGTGGAACAGGATTGTGCGGAGAGAGAGAATGTGGAACAGGATTGTGTGGAGAGAGAGAATGGAACAGGATTGTGTGGAGAGAGAGAGAGTGGAACAGGATTGTATGGAGAGAGAGTGAGTGGAACAGGATTGTATGGAGAGAGAGAGAGTGGAACAGGATTGTATGGAGAGAGAGAGAGTGGAACATTTTTTTTTGTGGATAGATAGAGAGTGGAACAGGATTGTGTGGAGAGTGAGAGAATGGAGCAGGATTGTGTGGAGGGTGGGAGTGGAACAGGATTGAGCGGAGGGAGAGAGAGTGGAATAGGATTGTGTGGAGAGAGAGAGTGGAACAGGATTGTGTGGAGAGAGAGAGTGGATCAGGATTGTGTGGAGAGAGAGAGAGTGGAACAGGATTGTGTGGACAGAGAGAGAGTTTGGAACAGGATTGTGTGGAGAGAGAGAGTGGAACAGGATTTTGTGGAGAGAGAGAGAGTGTAACAGGATTGTGTGTAGAGAGAGAATGTGGAACAGGATTATGTGGAGAGAGAGAGTGGAACAGGATTGTGTGGAGAGAGAGAGAGTGGAACAGTATTGTGTGGTGAGAGAGAGTGGAACAGGATTGTGTCGAGAGAGAGAGAGTGGAACAGGAATGTGTGGAGAGAGAGAGTGGAACAGGATAATGTGGAGAGAGAGAGAGAAGAACAGGATTGTGTGGAGAGAGAGTGTGGAACAGGGTTGTATGGAGAGAGAGAGTGGAAAAGGATTGTATGGAGAGAGAGAGAGAGTGGAACAGGATTGTGTGGAGAGAGAGAGTGGAACAGGATTGTGTGGAGAGAGAGAGAGTGGAACAGGATTGTGTGGAGAGAGAGAGTGGAACAGGATTGTGTGGAGAGAGAGAGAGTGGAACAGGATTGTGTGGAGAGAGAGAATGTGGAACAGGATTGTGTGGAGAGAGAGGATGGAACAGGATTCTGTGGAGAGAGAGAGAATGTGGAACAGGAATGTGTGGAAGTAGAGAGAGTGGAACAGGATTCGGTGGAGAGAGAGAGAGAGTGGAACAGGTTTTGGTGGAGAGAGAGAGAGAGTGGAACATGATTGTGTGGAGCGAGAGAAGGTGGAACAGGATTGTGTGGAGAGAGAGAGTGGAACAGGATTGTGTGGAGAGAGAGAGAGTGGAACAGGATTGTGTGGAGAGAGAGAGTGGAACAGGATTGTGTGGAGAGAGAGAGAGTGGAACAGGATTGTGTGGAGAGAGAGAGAGTGGAACAGGATTGTGTGGAGAGAGAGAGTGGAACAGGATTGTGTGGAGAGGGAGAGTGGAACAGGATTGTGTGGAGAGAGAGAAAGAGTGTAACAGGATTGTGTGGAGAGAGAGAGTGGAACAGGATTGTGTCGAGAGAGAGAGAGTGGAGCAGGATTGTGTGGAGAGAGAGAGTGGAACAGGATAATGTGGAGAGAGAGAGATTGGAACAGGATTGTGTGGAGAGAGAGAGTGGAACAGGGTTGCATGGAGAGAGAGAGAGTGGAACAGAATTGTGTGGAGATAGAGAGGGAGAGTGGATCAGGATTATGTGGAGAGAGAGAGAGAGTGGAACAGGATTGTGTGGAGAGAGAGAGTGGAACAGGATTGTGTGGAGAGAGAGAGAGTGGAACAGGATTGTGTGGAGAGAGAGAGTGTGGAACAGGATTGTGAGGAGAGAGAGAGAGTAGAACAGGATTGTGTGGAGAGAGAGAGAGGGAGAGTGGATCAGGATTGTGTGGAGAGAGAGAGAGTGGAACAGGATTGTGTGGAGAGAGAGAGTGTGTAACAGGATTGTGTGGAGAGAGAGAGGGAGAGTGGATCAGGATTGTGTGGAGTGAGAGAGAGTGTGGAACAGGATTGTTTGGAGAGAGAGAGTGGAACATGATTGTGTGGAGAGAGAGAGAGTGGAACAGGATTGTGTGGAGAGAGAGAGAGAGTGGAACAGGATAGTGTGGAGAGAGAGAGAGTGGAACAGGATTGTGTGGAGAGAGAGAGGGAGTGGAACAGGATTGTGTGGAGAGAGAGAGAGTGGAACAGGATTGTGTGGAAAGAGAGAATGTGGAACAGGATTGTGTGGAGAGAGAGAGTGGAACTGGATTGTGTGGAGAGAGAGAGAGTGGAACAGGTTTGTGTGGAAAGAGAGAATGTGGAACAGGATTGTGTGGAGAGAGAGAGTGGAACTGGATTGTGTGGAGAGAGAGAGAGTGGAACAGGTTTGTGTGGAGAGAGAGTGTGAATCAGGGTTTTATGGATAGAGAGAGAGTGGAACAGGATTGTGTGGAGAGAGAGAGTGGACGGACTGTGTGGAGAGATAGAGTGGAACAGAATTTTGTGGAGAGAGAGAGTGGAGCAGGATTGTGTGTAGAGAGAGAATGTGGAAAAGGATTGTGTGGAGAGAGAGAGAGAGTGGAACAGGATTGTGTGGAGAGAGAAAGAGTGGAACAGGATTGTGTGGACAGAGAGAGAGAGTGGAACAGGATTGTGTGGAGTGAGAGGGAATGGAACAGGATTGTGTGTCGAGAGAGAGAGAGTGGAACAGGATTATGTGGAGAGAGAAAATGTGGAACACGATTGTGTGGAGAGAGAGAGTGGAACAGGATTGTGTGGAGAGAGAGAATGTGGAACAGGAATGTGTGGAAGTAGAGAGAGTGGAACAGGATTTGGTGGAGAGAGAGAGAGTGGAACTGGATTGTGTGGAGAGAGAGAGTGGAACAGGATTCTGTGGAGAGAGAGAGAGAGAGTGGAACAGGATTGTGTGGAGAGAGAGTGTGGAACAGGATTGTGTAGAGAGACAGACTGGAACAGGATTGTGTGGAAGTAGAGAGAGTGGAACAGGATTGTGTGGAGAGAGAGAGTGGAACAGTATTGTGTGGAGAGAGAGAGAGTAAAACAGGATTGTGTGGAGAGCGAGAGTGGAACAGTATTGTGTGGAGAGAGAGAGTGGAACAGGATTGTGTGGAGAGAGAGAGTGGAACAGGATTGTGTTGAGAGAGAGAGAGTGGAACAGGATTGTGTGGAGAGAGACAGTGGAACAGGATTGTGTGGAGTGAGAGAGAGTGGAACAGGATTGTGTGGAGAGAGAAAGAGAGAGAGTGGAACAGGATTGTGTGGAGAGAGAGAGTGGTCAGGATTGTGTGGAGAGAGAGAGAGTGGAACAGGATTGTGTGGAGAGAGAGAGAGAGTGGAACAGGATTGTGTGGAGAGAGAGAGTGGAACAGGATTGTGTGGAGAGAGAGAGAGTGGAACAGGATTGTGTGGAGAGAGAGAGAGATTGGAACAGGATTGTGTGGAGAGAGAGAGTGGAACAGGATTGTGTGGAGAGAGAGAGAGTGTAACAGGATTGTGTGTAGAGAGAGAATGTGCAACAGGATTGTGTGGAGAGAGAGAGTGGAACAGGATTGTGTGGAGAGAGAGAGAGAGTGGAACAGGATTGTGTGGTGAGAGAGAGTGGAACAGGATTGTGTCGAGAGAGAGAGAGTGGAACAGGAATGTGTGGAGAGAGAGAGTGGAACAGGATAATGTGGAGAGAGAGAGAGAAGAACAGGATTGTGTGGAGAGAGAGAGTGGAACAGGGTTGTATGGAGAGAGAGAGTGGAACAGGATTGTATGGAGAGAGAGAGAGTGGAACAGGATTGTGTGGAGAGAGAGAGTTGTACATGATTGTGTGGAGAGAGAGAGAGTGGAACAGGATTGTGTGGAGAGAGAGAGTGGAACAGGATTGTGTGGAGAGAGAGAGAGTGGAACAGGATTGTGTGGAGAGAGTGAATGTGGAACAGGATAGTGTGGAGAGAGAGAATGGAACAGGATTGTTTGGAGAGAGAGAGAATGTGGAACAGGAATGTGTGGAAGTAGAGAGAGTGGAACAGGATTCGGTGGAGAGAGAGAGAGAGTGGAACATGTTTTGGTGGAGAGGGAGAGAGAGTGGAACAAGATTGTGTGGAGCGAGAGAAGGTGGAACAGGATTGTCTGGAGAGAGAGAGTGGAACAGGATTGTGTGGAGAGAGAGAGAGTGGAACAGGATTGTGTGGAGAGAGAGAGTGGAACAGGATTGTGTGGAGAGAGAGAGAGTGGAACAGGATTGTGTGGAGAGAGAGAGAGTGGAACAGGATTGTGTGGAGAGAGAGAGTGGAACAGGATTGTGTGGAGAGAGAGAGAGTGGAACAGGATTGTGTCGAGAGAGAGAGTGTGGAACAGGATTGTGTGGAGAGAGAGAGACTGGATCAGGATTGTATGGAGAGAGAGAGTGGAACAGGATTGTGCGGAGAGAGAGGGTGGAACAGGATTGTGTGGAGAGAGAGAGAGAGGGAGAGTGGATCAGGATTGTGTGGAGAGAGAGAGAGTGGAGCAGGATTGTGTGGAGAGAGAGAGTGTGGAACAGGCTTGTGTGGAGAGAGAGAGGGAGAGTGGATCAGGATTGTGTGGAGAGAGAGAGAGTGGAACAGGATTGTGTGGGGAGAGAGAGTGGAGCAGGACTGTATGGAGAGAGAGAGATTTGAACAGGATTGTATGGAAAGAGAGAGAGTGGAACAGGATTGTATGGAGGGAGTGAGAATGGAAAAGGATTGTGTGGAGAGAGAGAGATTGGAACAGGATTGTGTGGAGAGAGAGTGTGTAACACGATTGTGTGGAGAGAGTGAGTGGAACAGGATTGTTTGGAGAGAGAGAGTGTGGAACAGGATTGTGTGGAGAGAGAGAGTGGAATAGGATTGTGTGGAGAGAGAGAGAGAGGAACAGGATTTTGTGGAGAGAGAGAGTGGAACAGGGTTGTATGGAGAGAGAGAGTGGAACAGGATTGTATGGAGAGAGAGAGTGTGGAACAGTATTGTGTGGAGAGAGAGAGTGGAACAGGATTGTGTGGAGAGAGAGAGAGTGGAACAGGATTGTATGGAGAGAGAGAGAGTGGAACAGGATTGTATGGAGAGAGAGAGAGTGGAACAGGATTGTATGGAGAGAGAGAGAGTGGAACATGTTTGTGTGGATAGAGAGAGAGTGGAACAGGATTGTGTGGAGAGAGAGAGAGTGGAACAAGATTGTGTGGAGAGAGAGAGTGGAACAGGATTGTGTGGAGGGAGAGAATGTGGAACAGGATTGTGTGGAGAGAGAGACTGGAACAGGATTGTGTGGAGAGTGATAATGGGGAACAGGAATGTGTGGAAGTAGAGAGAGTGGAACAGGATTTGGTGGAGAGAGAGAGAGAGAGTGGAACAGGATTGTGTGGAGAAAGAGACTGGATCAGGATTGTGCGGACAATGAGAGTGGAACAGGATTGTGTTGAGAGAGAGAGTGTGGAACAGGATTGTGTGTAGAGCGAGAGAAATAGTGGATCAGGATTGTGGGGAGAGAGTGAGTGGAACAGGATTGTGCGGAGAGAGAGAGAGTGGAACAGGACTGAGTGATGTGAGAGAGAGTGGAACATGTTTGTGTGGAGAATGAGAGTGGAACAGGATTGTGTGGGGAGAGAGAGTGTGGAACAGGATTGTGTGGAGAGAGAGAGCGAGAGTGGATCAGGATTGTGTTGAGAGAGAGAGTGGAATAGGATTGTATGGAGAGAGAGAGAGTAGAACAGTATTGTATGGAGAGAGAGAGAGTGGACCAGGATTGTGTGGAGAGTGAGTGTGGAACAGGATTGTGTGGAGAGAGAGAGTGTGGAACAGGATTGTGTGGAGAGTGAGAGTGGAACAGGATTGTGTGGAGAGAGAGAGTGGAACAGGATTGTGTGGAGAGAGAGAGAGTGGAACAGGATTGTGTGGAGAGGGAGAGTGGAACAGGATTGTGTGGAGAGAGAGAGAGTGGAACAGGATTGTATGGAGAGAGAGTGAGTGGAACAGGATTGTATGGAGAGAGAGAGAGTGGAACAGGATTGTATGGAGAGAGAGAGAGTGGAACATTTTTTTGTGTGGATAGATAGAGAGTGGAACAGGATTGTGTGGAGAGAGAGAGAATGGAGCAGGATTGTGTGGAGGGTGGGAGTGGAACTGGATTGAGTGGAGGGAGAGAGAGTGGAATAGGATTGTGTGGAGAGAGAGAGTGGAACAGGATTGTGTGGAGAGAGAGAGTGGATCAGGATTGTGTGGAGAGAGAGAGAGTGGAACAGGATTGTGTGGACAGAGAGAGAGATTGGAACAGGATTGTGTGGAGAGAGAGAGTGGAACAGGATTTTGTGGAGAGAGAGAGAGTGTAACAGGATTGTGTGTAGAGAGAGAATGTGGAACAGGATTATGTGGAGAGAGAGAGTGGAACAGGATTGTGTGGAGAGAGAGAGAGAGTGGAACAGTATTGTGTGGTGAGAGAGAGTGGAACAGGATTGTGTCGAGAGAGAGAGAGTGGAACAGGAATGTGTGGAGAGAGAGAGTGGAACAGGATAATGTGGAGAGAGAGAGAGAAGAACAGGATTGTGTGGAGAGAGAGTGTGGAACAGGGTTGTATGGAGAGAGAGAGTGGAACAGGATTGTATGGAGAGAGAGAGAGTGGAACAGGATTGTGTGGAGAGAGAGAGGGAGAGTGGATCAGGATTATGTGGAGAGAGAGAGAGAGTGGAACAGGATTGTGTGGAGAGAGAGAGTGGAACAGGATTGTGTGGAGAGAGAGAGAGTGGAACAGGATTGTGTGGAGAGAGAGAGTGGAATAGGATTGTGTGGAGAGAGAGAGAGAGGAACAGGATTTTGTGGAGAGAGAGAGTGGAACAGGGTTGTATGGAGAGAGAGAGTGGAACAGGATTGTATGGAGAGAGAGAGTGTGGAACAGTATTGTGTGGAGAGAGAGAGTGGAACAGGATTGTGTGGAGAGAGAGAGAGTGGAACAGGATTGTATGGAGAGAGAGAGAGTGGAACAGGATTGTATGGAGAGAGAGAGAGTGGAACAGGATTGTATGGAGAGAGAGAGAGTGGAACATGTTTGTGTGGATAGAGAGAGAGTGGAACAGTATTGTGTGGAGAGAGAGAGAGTGGAACAAGATTGTGTGGAGAGAGAGAGTGGAACAGGATTGTGTGGAGGGAGAGAATGTGGAACAGGATTGTGTGGAGAGAGAGACTGGAACAGGATTGTGTGGAGAGTGATAATGGGGAACAGGAATGTGTGGAAGTAGAGAGAGTGGAACAGGATTTGGTGGAGAGAGAGAGAGAGAGTGGAACAGGATTGTGTGGAGAAAGAGACTGGATCAGGATTGTGCGGACAATGAGAGTGGAACAGGATTGTGTTGAGAGAGAGAGTGTGGAACAGGATTGTGTGTAGAGCGAGAGAAATAGTGGATCAGGATTGTGGGGAGAGAGTGAGTGGAACAGGATTGTGCGGAGAGAGAGAGAGTGGAACAGGACTGAGTGAAGTGAGAGAGAGTGGAACATGTTTGTGTGGAGAATGAGAGTGGAACAGGATTGTGTGGGGAGAGAGAGTGTGGATCAGGATTGTGTGGAGAGAGAGAGCGAGAGTGGATCAGGATTGTGTTGAGAGAGAGAGTGGAATAGGATTGTATGGAGAGAGAGAGAGTAGAACAGTATTGTATGGAGAGAGAGAGAGTGGACCAGGATTGTGTGGAGAGTGAGTGTGGAACAGGATTGTGTGGAGAGAGAGAGTGTGGAACAGGATTGTGTGGAGAGTGAGAGTGGAACAGGATTGTGTGGAGAGAGAGAGTGGAACAGGATTGTGTGGAGAGAGAGAGAGTGGAACAGGATTGTGTGGAGAGGGAGAGTGGAACAGGATTGTGTGGAGAGAGAGAGAGTGGAACAGGATTGTATGGAGAGAGAGTGAGTGGAACAGGATTGTATGGAGAGAGAGAGAGTGGAACAGGATTGTATGGAGAGAGAGAGAGTGGAACATTTTTTTGTGTGGATAGATAGAGAGTGGAACAGGATTGTGTGGAGAGAGAGAGAATGGAGCAGGATTGTGTGGAGGGTGGGAGTGGAACAGGATTGAGTGGAGGGTGAGAGAGTGGAATAGGATTGTGTGGAGAGAGAGAGTGGAACAGGATTGTGTGGAGAGAGAGAGTGGAACAGGATTGTGTGGATAGAGAGAGGGAGTGGAACAGGATTGTGTGGAGAGAGAGAGTGGATCAGGATTGTGTGGAGAGAGAGAGTGGAACAGGATTGTGTGGAGAGAGAGAGAGAGTGGAACAGGATTGTGTGGAGAGAGAGAGTGAAAATGGATTTTGTGGAGAATGAGAGTGGACGGACAGTGTGGAGAGAGAGAGTGGTACAGGATTGTGTAGAGAGAGAGAGTGGAACAGGATTCTGTGGAGAGAGAGAGAGTGGAACTGGACTGTGTGGAGAGAGAGAGTGGAACAGGATTGTGTGGAGAGAGAGAGTGGAACAGGATTGTGTGGAGAGAGAGAGTGGAACAGGATTGTGTGGAGAGAGAGAGTGGAACAGGTTTTTGTAGAGAATGAGAGTGGACGGACTGTGTGGAGAGAGAGAGTGGAACAGGATTTTGTGGAGAGAGAGAGTGGAACAGGATTGTGTGTAGAGAGAGAATGTGGAACAGGATTGTGTGGAGAGAGAGAGTGGAACAGGATTGTGTGGAGAGAGAGAGTGGAACAGGATTGTGTGGAGAGAGAGAGAGTGGAACAGGATTGTGTGGAGAGAGAGAGAGTGGAACAGGATTGTGTGGAGAGAGAGAGTGGAACAGGATTGTGTGGAGAGAGAGAGAGTGGAACAGGATTGTGTCGAGAGAGAGAGTGTGGAACAGGATTGTGTGGAGAGAGAGAGACTGGATCAGGATTGTATGGAGAGAGAGAGTGGAACAGGATTGTGCGGAGAGAGAGAGTGGAACAGGATTGTGTGGAGAGAGAGAGAGAGGGAGAGTGGATCAGGATTGTGTGGAGAGAGAGAGAGTGGAGCAGGATTGTGTGGAGAGAGAGAGTGTGGAACAGGCTTGTGTGGAGAGATAGAGGGAGAGTGGATCAGGATTGTGTGGAGAGAGAGAGAGTGGAACAGGATTGTGTGGGGAGAGAGAGTGGAACAGGACTGTATGGAGAGAGAGAGAGTTGAACAGGATTGTATGGAAAGAGAGAGAGTGGAACAGGATTGTATGGAGGGAGTGAGAATGGAAAAGGATTGTGTGGAGAGAGAGAGATTGGAACAGGATTGTGTGGAGAGTGGGTGTGTAACACGATTGTGTGGAGAGAGTGAGTGGAACAGGATTGTTTGGAGAGAGAGAGTGTGGAACAGGATTGTGTGGAGAGAGAGAGTGGAATAGGATTGTGTGGAGAGAGAGAGAGAGGAACAGGATTTTGTGGAGAGAGAGAGTGGAACAGGGTTGTATGGAGAGAGAGAGTGGAACAGGATTGTATGGAGAGAGAGAGAGTGGAACAGGATTGTATGGAGAGAGAGAGAGTGGAACAGGATTGTATGGAGAGAGAGAGAGTGGAACATGTTTGTGTGGATAGAGAGAGAGTGGAACAGGATTGTGTGGAGAGAGAGAGAGTGGAACAAGATTGTGTGGAGAGAGAGAGTGGAACAGGATTGTGTGGAGGGAGAGAATGTGGAACAGGATTGTGTGGAGAGAGAGACTGGGACAGGATTGTGTGGAGAGTGATAATGGGGAACAGGAATGCGTGGAAGTAGAGAGAGTGGAACAGGATTTGGTGGAGAGAGAGAGAGAGAGTGGAACAGGATTGTGTGGAGAAAGAGACTGGATCAGGATTGTGCGGACAATGAGAGTGGAACAGGATTGTGTTGAGAGAGAGAGTGTGGAACAGGATTGTGTGTAGAGCGAGAGAAATAGTGGATCAGGATTGTGGGGAGAGAGTGAGTGGAACAGGATTGTGCGGAGAGAGAGAGAGTGGAACAGGACTGAGTGAAGTGAGAGAGAGTGGAACATGTTTGTGTGGAGAATGAGAGTGGAACAGGATTGTGTGGAGAGAGAGAGTGTGGAACAGGATTGTGTGGAGAGAGAGAGCGAGAGTGGATCAGGATTGTGTTGAGAGAGAGAGTGGAATAGGAATGTATGGAGAGAGAGAGAGTAGAACAGGATTGTATGGAGAGAGAGAGAGTGGACCAGGATTGTGTGGAGAGTGAGTGTGGAACAGGATTGTGTGGAGAGAGAGAGTGTGGAACAGGATTGTGTGGAGAGTGAGAGTGGAACAGGATTGTGTGGAGAGAGAGAGTGGAACAGGATTGTGTGGAGAGAGAGAGAGTGGAACAGGATTGTGTGGAGAGGGAGAGTGGAACAGGATTGTGTGGAGAGAGAGAGAGTGGAACAGGATTGTATGGAGAGAGAGTGAGTGGAACAGGATTGTATGGAGAGAGAGAGAGTGGAACAGGATTGTATGGAGAGAGAGAGAGTGGAACATTTTTTTGTGTGGATAGATAGAGAGTGGAACAGGATTGTGTGGAGAGAGAGAGAATGGAGCAGGATTGTGTGGAGGGTGGGAGTGGAACAGGATTGAGTGGAGGGAGAGAGAGTGGAATAGGATTGTGTGGAGAGAGAGAGTGGAACAGGATTGTGTGGAGAGAGAGAGTGGAACAGGATTGTGTGGATAGAGAGAGGGAGTGGAACAGGATTGTGTGGAGAGAGAGAGTGGATCAGGACTGTGTGGAGAGAGAGAGTGGAACAGGATTGTGTGGAGAGAGAGAGAGAGTGGAACAGGATTGTGTGGAGAGAGAGAGTGAAAATGGATTTTGTGGAGAATGAGAGTGGACGGACAGTGTGGAGAGAGAGAGTGGTACAGGATTGTGTAGAGAGAGAGAGTGGAACAGGATTCTGTGGAGAGAGAGAGAGTGGAACTGGACTGTGTGGAGAGAGAGAGTGGAACAGGATTGTGTGGAGAGAGAGAGTGGAACAGGATTGTGTGGAGAGTGAGTGTGGAACAGGATTGTGTGGAGAGAGAGAGTGTGGAACAGGATTGTGTGGAGAGTGAGAGTGGAACAGGATTGTGTGGAGAGAGAGAGTGGAACAGGATTGTGTGGAGAGAGAGAGAGTGGAACAGGATTGTGTGGAGAGGGAGAGTGGAACAGGATTGTGTGGAGAGAGAGAGAGTGTAACAGGATTGTATGGAGAGAGAGTGAGTGGAACAGGATTGTATGGAGAGAGAGAGAGTGGAACAGGATTGTATGGAGAGAGAGAGAGTGGAACATTTTTTTGTGTGGATAGATAGAGAGTGGAACAGGATTGTGTGGAGAGAGAGAGAATGGAGCAGGATTGTGTGGAGGGTGGGAGTGGAACAGGATTGAGTGGAGGGAGAGAGAGTGGAATAGGATTGTGTGGAGAGAGAGAGTGGAACAGGATTGTGTGGAGAGAGAGAGTGGAACAGGATTGTGTGGATAGAGAGAGGGAGTGGAACAGGATTGTGTGGAGAGAGAGAGTGGATCAGGATTGTGTGGAGAGAGAGAGTGGAACAGGATTGTGTGGAGAGAGAGAGAGAGTGGAACAGGATTGTGTGGAGAGAGAGAGTGAAAATGGATTTTGTGGAGAATGAGAGTGGACGGACAGTGTGGAGAGAGAGAGTGGTACAGGATTGTGTAGAGAGAGAGAGTGGAAGAGGATTCTGTGGAGAGAGAGAGAGTGGAACTGGACTGTGTGGAGAGAGAGAGTGGAACAGGATTGTGTGGAGAGAGAGAGTGGAACAGGATTGTGTGGAGAGAGAGAGTGGAACAGGATTGTGTGGAGAGAGAGAGTGGAACAGGTTTTTGTAGAGAATGAGAGTGGACGGACTGTGTGGAGAGAGAGAGTGGAACAGGATTTTGTGGAGAGAGAGAGTGGAACAGGATTGTGTGTAGAGAGAGAATGTGGAACAGGATTGTGTGGAGAGAGAGAGTGGAACAGGATTGTGTGGAGAGAGAGAGTGGAACAGGATTGTGTGGAGAGAGAGAGTGGAACAGGATTGTGTGGAGAGAGAGAGTGGAACAGGATTGTATGGATAGAGAGAATGTGGAACAGGATTGTGTGGAGAGAGAGAGTGTAACAGGATTGGGTATAGAGAGCGAGAATGTGGAACATGATTGTGTGGAGATAGAGAGGGAGATTGGATAAGGATTGTGTGGAGAGAGAGAGAGAGTGGAACAGGATTGTGTGGAGAGAGAGAGTGGAACAGGATTGCGTGGAGAGAGAGAGCGAGTGGAACACGATTGTGTGGAGAGAGAGAATGTGGAACAGGATTGTGTGGAGAGAGAGAATGGAACAGGATTGTGTGGAGAGAGAGAATGTGGAACAGGAATGTGTGGAAGTATAGAGAGTGGAACAGGATTCGGTGGAGAGAGAGAGAGAGTGGAACAGGTTTTGGTGGAAAGAGAGAGGGAGTGGAACAGGATTGTGTGGAGAGAGAGAGAGTGGAACAGGATTGTGTGGACTGAGAGAGTGGAACAGGATTGTGTGGAGAGAGAGAGAGTGGAACAGGTTTGTGTGGAGATAGAGAGTGGAAAAGGATTGTGTGGAGACAGAGAGAGTGGAACAGGATTGTGTGGAGAGAGAGAGAGAGTGGAACAGGATTGTGTGGAGAGAGAGAGTGGAGCAGGATTGTGTGGAGAGAGAGAGAGTGGAACAGGATTGTGTGGAGAGAGAGAGAGAGTGGAACAGGATTGTGTGGAGAGAGAGAGTGGAACAGGATTGTCTGGAGAGAGAGAGAGTGGAACAGGATTTTGTGGAGAGAGAGAGAGAGTGGAGCAGGATTGTGTGGAGAGAGAGAGTGGAACAGGATTGTCTGGAGAGAGAGAGAGTGGAACAGGATTTTGTGGAGAGAGAGAGAGAGTGGAGCAGGATTGTGTGGAGAAAGAGACTGGATCAGGATTGTGCGGACAATGAGAGTGGAACAGGATTGTGTTGAGAGAGAGAGTGTGGAACAGGATTGTGTGTAGAGCGAGAGAAATAGTGGATCAGGATTGTGGGGAGAGAGTGAGTGGAACAGGATTGTGCGGAGAGAGAGAGAGTGGAACAGGACTGAGTGAAGTGAGAGAGAGTGGAACATGTTTGTGTGGAGAATGAGAGTGGAACAGGATTGTGTGGAGAGAGAGAGTGTGGAACAGGATTGTGTGGAGAGAGAGAGCGAGAGTGGATCAGGATTGTGTTGAGAGAGAGAGTGGAATAGGAATGTATGGAGAGAGAGAGAGTAGAACAGGATTGTATGGAGAGAGAGAGAGTGGACCAGGATTGTGTGGAGAGTGAGTGTGGAACAGGATTGTGTGGAGAGAGAGAGTGTGGAACAGGATTGTGTGGAGAGTGAGAGTGGAACAGGATTGTGTGGAGAGAGAGAGTGGAACAGGATTGTGTGGAGAGAGAGAGAGTGGAACAGGATTGTGTGGAGAGGGAGAGTGGAACAGGATTGTGTGGAGAGAGAGAGAGTGGAACAGGATTGTATGGAGAGAGAGTGAGTGGAACAGGATTGTATGGAGAGAGAGAGAGTGGAACAGGATTGTATGGAGAGAGAGAGAGTGGAACATTTTTTTGTGTGGATAGATAGAGAGTGGAACAGGATTGTGTGGAGAGAGAGAGAATGGAGCAGGATTGTGTGGAGGGTGGGAGTGGAACAGGATTGAGTGGAGGGAGAGAGAGTGGAATAGGATTGTGTGGAGAGAGAGAGTGGATCAGGATTGTGTGGAGAGAGAGAGTGGAACAGGATTGTGTGGATAGAGAGAGGGAGTGGAACAGGATTGTGTGGAGAGAGAGAGTGGATCAGGATTGTGTGGAGAGAGAGAGTGGAACAGGATTGTGTGGAGAGAGAGAGAGAGTGGAACAGGATTGTGTGGAGAGAGAGAGTGAAAATGGATTTTGTGGAGAATGAGAGTGGACGGACAGTGTGGAGAGAGAGAGTGGTACAGGATTGTGTAGAGAGAGAGAGTGGAACAGGATTCTGTGGAGAGAGAGAGAGTGGAACTGGACTGTGTGGAGAGAGAGAGTGGAACAGGATTGTGTGGAGAGAGAGAGTGGAACAGGATTGTGTGGAGAGAGAGAGTGGAACAGGATTGTGTGGAGAGAGAGAGTGGAACATGTTTTTGTAGAGAATGAGAGTGGACGGACTGTGTGGAGAGAGAGAGTGGAACAGGATTTTGTGGAGAGAGAGAGTGGAACAGGATTGTGTGTAGAGAGAGAATGTGGAACAGGATTGTGTGGAGAGAGAGAGTGGAACAGGATTGTGTGGAGAGAGAGAGTGGAACAGGATTGTGTGGAGAGAGAGAGTGGAACAGGATTGTGTGGAGAGAGAGAGTGGAACAGGATTGTATGGATAGAGAGAATGTGGAACAGGATTGTGTGGAGAGAGAGAGTGTAACAGGATTGGGTATAGAGAGCGAGAATGTGGAACATGATTGTGTGGAGATAGAGAGGGAGATTGGATAAGGATTGTGTGGAGAGAGAGAGAGAGTGGAACAGGATTGTGTGGAGAGAGAGAGTGGAACAGGATTGCGTGGAGAGAGAGAGCGAGTGGAACACGATTGTGTGGAGAGAGAGAATGTGGAACAGGATTGTGTGGAGAGAGAGAATGGAACAGGATTGTGTGGAGAGAGAGAATGTGGAACAGGAATGTGTGGAAGTATAGAGAGTGGAACAGGATTCGGTGGAGAGAGAGAGAGAGTGGAACAGGTTTTGGTGGAGAGAGAGAGGGAGTGGAACAGGATTGTGTGGAGAGAGAGAGAGTGGAACAGGATTGTGTGGACTGAGAGAGTGGAACAGGATTGTGTGGAGAGAGAGAGAGTGGAACAGGTTTGTGTGGAGATAGAGAGTGGAAAAGGATTGTGTGGAGACAGAGAGAGTGGAACAGGATTGTGTGGAGAGAGAGAGAGAGTGGAACAGGATTGTGTGGAGAGAGAGAGTGGAGCAGGATTGTGTGGAGAGAGAGAGAGTGGAACAGGATTGTGTGGAGAGAGAGAGAGAGTGGAACAGGATTGTGTGGAGAGAGAGAGTGGAACAGGATTGTCTGGAGAGAGAGAGAGTGGAACAGGATTTTGTGGAGAGAGAGAGAGAGTGGAGCAGGATTGTGTGGAGAGAGAGAGTGGAACAGGATTGTCTGGAGAGAGAGAGAGAGTGGAACAGGATTGTGTGGAGAGAGAGAGTGGAACAGGATTGTGTGGAGAGAGAGAGAGAATGAAACAGGGTTGTGTGGAGAGAGAGAGAGAGTGGAACAGGATTTTGTGGAGAGAGAGAGTGGAACAGGATTGTGTGGAGAGAGAGAGTGGAACAGGATTGTGTGGAGAGAGAGAGTGTGGAACAGGTTTGTGTGGAGAGAGAGAGTGGAACAGGATTGTGTGGAGAGAGAGAGTGGAACACGATTGTTTGGTGAGAGAGAGTGGATCAGGATTGTGTGGAGTGAGAGAGAATGGAAAAGGATTGTCTGGAGAGAGAGAGTGTGGAACAGGATTGTGTGGATAGAGAGAGGGAGAGTGGATCAGGATTGTGTGGAGAGAGAGAGTGGATCAAGATTGGCTGGAGAGAGAGAGAGTGGAACAGGATTGTGTGGAGAGAGAGAGAGAGTGGAACTGGATTGTGTGGAGAGAGAGAGAGAGAGTAATAGGATTGTGTGGAGAGAGAGAGAGTGGAACAGGATTGTGTGGAGAGAGAGAATGTGGAACAGGATTGTGTGGAGAGAGAGAGTGGAACAGGATTGTGTGGAGTGATATAATGTGGAACAGGAATGTGTGGAAGTAGATAGAGTGGAACAGGATTTGGTGGAGAGAGAGAGAGAGTGGAACAGGATTGTGTGGAGAGAGAGTGAGTGGAACAAGATTGTTTGGAGAGAGATAGAGTGGAACAGTATTGTGTGGAGAGAGAGTGTGAATCAGGGTTTTATGGATAGAGAGAGACTGGAACAGGATTGTGTGGAGAGAGAGAATGTGGAACAGGATTGTGTGGAGAGAGAGTGTGAATCAGGGTGTTATGGATAGAGAGAGAGTGGAACAGGAATGTGTGGAAGTAGAGAGGGAGAGGGAAAATTTGTGGAGAGAGAGTGGAACAGGACTGAGTGAAGAGAGAGAGATTGGAACAGGATTGTGTGGTGAGAGAGAGAGTGGAACAGGATTGTATGGAGAGAGAGAGAGTGGAACATGTTTGTGTGGATAGAGAGAGAGTGGAACAGGATTGTGTGGAGAGAGAGAGAGTGGAGCAGGATTGTGTGGAGGGTGAGAGTGGAACAGGATTGTGTGGAGGGAGAGAGAGTGGAATAGGATTGTGTGGAGAGAGAGAGTGGAACAGGATTGTGTGGAGAGAGAGAGTGGAACAGGATTGTGTGAAGAGAGAGAGAGATTGGAACAGGATTGTGTGGAGAGAGAGAGTGGAACAGGATTTTGTGGAGAATGAGAGTAGACGGACAGTGTGGAGAGAGAGAGTGGAACAGGATTGTGTAGAGAGAGAGAGTGGAACAGGATTCTGTGGAAGTTGAGAGAGTGGAACAGGATTGTGTGGAGAGAGAGAGTGGAACAGGATTGTGTGGAGAGAGAGAGAGTGGAACAGGATTGTGAGGAGAGAGAGAGTGGAACAGGATTGTGTGGAGAGAGAGAGTGGAACAGGATTGTGTGGAGAGAGAGAGTGGAACAGGATTGTGTGGAGAGAGAGAGTGGAACAGGATTGTGTGGAGAGAGAGAGTGGAACAGGATTTTGTGGAGAATGAGAGTCGACGGACTTTGTGGAGAGAGAGAGTGGAACAGGATTTTGTGGAGAGAGAGAGTGGAACAGGATTGTGTGTAGAGAGAGAATGTGGAACAGGATTGTGTGGAGAGAGAGAGTGGAACAGGATTGTGTAGAGAGAGAGTGGAACAGGATTGTGTGGAGAGAGAGAGTGGAACAGGATTGTTTGGAGAGAGATAGAGTGGAACAGCATTGTGTGGAGAGAGAGAGAGTGGAACAGGATTGTATGGAGAGAGAGAATGTGGAACAGGATTGTGTGGAGAGAGAGAGTGGAACAGGATTGGGTAGAGAGAGCGAGAATGTGGAACAGGATTGTGTGGAGATAGAGAGGGTGATTGGATAAGGATTGTGTGGAGAGAGAGAGAGTGGAACAGGATTGTGGGAGAGAGAGTGGAACAGGATTGTGTGGAGAGAGAGAGAGTGGAACAGGATTGTGTGGAGAGAGAGAGAGTGGAACAGGATTGTGTGGAGAGAGAGAGTGGAACAGGATTGTGTGCAGAGAGAGAGAGTGCAACAGGATTGTGTGGAGAGTGAGAGAGTGCATCAGGATTGTATGGAGAGAGAGAGAGT
>NW_027598790.1:0-36750 GCF_964194155.1 Cetorhinus maximus
TAATAAAGGTGACATCCCAGCTTTGTATTGTTCAGATTTTTGATGCTAAATATTTTTCCCCTGTACTTGGGCCTGCTGTCCCTTACTTTGATAGCTGTAGTGATCCCAAGGGTCAAACAGAAACCCCCTCCCGCCCCTTGTCATGCTCTGCTTACTGGCAGGTAGGTGAAAGATCAACTGTGCTCTAGTTGAAAGGCTGAATAATCTCCTAAATTCTTACAAGAGTATGTCACGTTGTCACATGATCTCAAGTTTGGTTGTCAGATTCAATGAACAGCTCCTCAGTCTAAGGTTGAGGCCAACAGACAATTTTGTTGAGCATTAATTAAGTAAATTAACAGTATTTTATGTATAGGTCAGTCAGTCTAACCTCAGTGGTGGGGAAGTTATTGGAAGCAATCCTGAGGGACAGAATTAATCCACACTTGGAGAGGCAGGGGTTAATCAAGGACAGTCAGCATGGTTTTGTTAAAGGGAGGTCATGTCTGACCAATTTGATTGAATTTTTCGAAGAGGTGACCAGGTGTGTAGATGAGGGCAACGCATTTGACGTAGTCTACTTGGACTTCAGCAAGGCTTTTGATAAGGTCCCGCATGGGAGACTGATAACGAAGGTAAGAGCCCATGGGATCCAAGGCAATTTGGCAAATTGGATCCGGAATTGGCTGAGTGGCAGGAAGCAGAGGGTGATGGTCGAGGGGTGTTTTTGTGACTGGATGCCTGTGTCCATTGGGGTTCCACAGGGATCGGTGTTGGGTCCCTTGCTGTTTGTGGTATATATAAATGATTTAGACTTGAATGTAGCAGGGATGAGGGGGGATCTGACTGACTGACTGAAAGGCCTGGATAGAGTGGACGTGGGGAAGATGTTTCCATTAGTAGGAGAGACTAGGACCTGAGGGCATAGCCTCAGAGTAAAGGAAAGACCTTTTAGAACAGAGATGAGGAGAAACTTCTTTAGCCAGAGAGTGTTGAATCTATGGAATTCATTGCCACAGAAGGCTGTGGAGGCCAGGTCATTGAGTGTATTTAAGACCGAGATAGATATGTTCTTGATTGGTAAGGGGATCAAAGGTTATGGGGAGAAGGCGGGAGAATGGGGTTGAGAAACTTATCAGCCATGATTGAATGGCGGAGCAGACTCGATGGGCCGAATCGCCTAATTTCTGCTCCTATGTCTTATGGTATTATGGTTGATCAGTAAGTTTGCAGATGACACGAAAATTGGTGGGGTGGTAGATAGTGAGGAGGATAAAGATGGGCTGATCAGTGGCAAATGGAATTTAATCCTGATAAGTGTGAGGTGATGCACTAGGGCAGGACAAACAAGGCATGGGAATACACGAATTGTAGGACCCTGGGAACTACCAAGGATCAGAGGGACTTTGGTGTGCATGTCCACCGGTCCCTTAAGGTAGCAGGACAGGTAGATAAGGTGGTTAAGAAGGCATATGGGATGCTTGCCTTTATTAGCCGAGGCATAGAATATAAGAGCAGGGAGGTTATGCTGGAACTGTATAAAATGCTGGTTAGGCCACAGCTAGAGTATTGTGTGCAGTTCTGGAATCCGCATTATAGGAAGGATGTGATTGCACTAGAGAGAGTGCAGAGAAGATTTACCAGAATGTTGCCTGGGTTGGAGAGTTTTAGTTATGAGGAGAGATTGGAGACTCGGGTTATTTTCCCTGGAGCAGAGGAGATTGAGGGGGGACATGACTGAGGTGTATAAAATTATGAGGGGCATAGATAGGGTAGACAGGAAGGAACATTTCCCCTTGGTGGAGGGATCAATAAGCAGGGGGCATAGATTTAAGGTAAGGGGCAGGAGGTTTAGAGGGGAAGTGAGGATGAATCTTTTCACCCAGAGGGTGATGAGAATCTGGAACTCACTTCCTGAAAGGGTGGTAGAGGCAGAAACCCTCATAACATTTAAGAAGTATTTGGATGTGCACTTGCGATGCCATGGCGTACAAGGCTATGGGCCTTGTGCTGGAAAATGGGATTAGAATAGTTAGGTACTTGTTTGACCGGCGCAGACTCGATGGGCCGAAGGGCCTTTTTCTGTGCTGTAGACCTCTATGACTCTATAAAAGATATTTAATTACAAACATTATCATTCTTGAATTGTCATAACAACAGACACTTCCTTCCACCCTCCATAAACTGAAGGTCAAGCAAAAATCTTTGGCGTATTTTAACTTGCACCAAATCAGAAGTTGTTTACCATGTTGGAACCAAAGACAAGAAAAGAAAAGGTTGAGATCCTACAGGCAGAATTTCAGGAGCTAGGAAAAGGAACAGGAACCCAAAGATGGTAACCTCTGGGTTGCTACCAGCGTGAGTGAGTACAGAAATAGGAAGATAGTGCAAGTGAACGTATGGCTGGAGAACTGGTGCATGGGGAATGGTTTCAGATTCCTAAGGTATTGGGGCCAATTCTAGGGTAGGCGAGGTCTGCACAAGCCAGGTGGGTTGTACCTGAACAGGGCTGGCATTGTACTCACTGGGAGGTTAACTATTTCTGTAGGAAATGTTTCCAGTAGATGCATTGTATTTTTCCACATGAAAAGGTTACTGCACAAGATAACGCATGGTATTGGGGGTGATATATTAGCGTAGATAGAGGACTGGCTAATAGGAAATAGATTCAGGATAAATGGGTTATTTTCAGGTTGGCAAACTAGTGGAGTGTCACAGGGATCAGTGCAGGGGCCTGAACTATTTACACTCCATATTAATGACTTGGATGAAGGGACTGACTATTGCAGCCATATTTGCTGACGATACAAAGATAGGTAAACAAGTTGTAAGGAGGATACAAAGAATCTGCACAGAGAGAGAGAGATAGATTAAGTGAGTGGGCAAAAATTTGGCAGAAGGAGTTTAATGTGGGAATATGGGAGGTTGTCCACTTTGGAGGAAAAATAGGAATGCAGAATATTATTTAAATGGAAAGAGTCTGCACAATGCTCAGTACAGAGGGGTCTGGGTGTCTTTGTATATGAATCACAAAAAGTCAACATGCAGGTACACCAAGTAATTGGGAAGGCAAATGGAATGTTGACATTTATTGTAAGGGTTAAGGAATACAAAAGTAGGGAAGTCTTGCTACAATTGTACAGGGAATTGGTGAGACCGCTCCTGGTGTACTGTGTACAGTTTTGGTCAAGGAGGATATATTTGCATTAGAAGCAGTTCAGAGAATGTTCACTAGACAGATTCCTGGGATGAAGAGTTTGCCTCATGAGCAGGTTGGACCTATACCCATTTGGAGTTTAGAAGAGTGAGCAATGATCATATTGAAACATAAGATTGTGAAGGGGCTAGACAAGGTGGATGCTGAGAGGGTTTCACCTTGTGGGAGAATCTAGAACTGGGGGGGGCACAGTTTAAAAATAAGTGCTCCCATTGAAGATGGAGATGAGGAGGAATTTCTTCCCTGGAGGGTTGTTAGTGTGTGGAATTCTCTCCCACAGTGACCCAGTGAAGACTGAGCCAGTGAATATATTCAATGCTGAGTGAGACAGACGTTTGATTGACAAGGGATATGGGGACAGGCAAGAAAGTGGAGTTTAGGACACATCAGATCAGCCATGACCTTATTGACTGGCAGAGCAGGCTCGAGGGGCCAAATGGCCTACTTCTCCTATTCCTTATGTTGTTATGCGCAAGTTTCATAGAAAACTAGGAGAGACAAACAGCTACAAAACAAAGAATGGTGTAGGTTGAGCAGGAGTTAGATGGAGGAGAAAAGCTGAGTAAACTATCACTGTGCTGGAATTCTTGTGCACTAAAGCATTCCCTGTAAGAATAATGTACCTAGTCCCACTCCCTGCCCTTTTCCTAGTAGCCATGCATTTTTTCCCCTTTTGATGCTTAACCTTTTGAAAACCATGGTTGAAGCTGCCTCCACCACTCTTTCAGGCAGTGCATTCCAGATCATAAGTACTTGCTGCTTTAAAATGTTCTTCATTTCACTTTTCATTCTTTTGCCAATCATTTTAAATCTGTGTCCTCTGGCTCGCAATCCCTTCAATGGAAACAGATTCCATTTTCCCTGTCTAGTTCCAGCATGATTTTGAACACCTCTACCAAATTTCAACTTTCTGTAAAGAGAGCAACCCCAGCAATCCACACTCTAGCTGAGGTAGACTTGGAGCCTGCCTCTTCACCCTACCTCATCGTAAAAAAATAATCACAGCATAAGCAACCCTGGAATAATCAAGGCTGCTACCTGGAAAAGAAGAAGAATTAATTTCACTTACATTATGGGTTGATCAAATTAAACTTTTACTATAGACTTTATCTCCATGATTTTCCTTGTGCTGTGACTTCTGATATTTTTCCCCCCATGATGTTCACTGACTCACAGTTAGCCTTACCCTGACTGCTCTGTTTCCAGCCTTCCTCTTAACACTGCTCTGCTCCCTGTGTCGCCCTCTATACTCTCTGCCTCTGGTGCTGTTTTCATATTTGGGGACGTCTGGGGACTGGCACAAAATTGGAAGAATTGCCCCACAGAGTAGTCAAGCATCTAGTCTAGCTTGACATAATCACAATCACAGAATCATACCTCTCAGCCAATATCCACCCATCACTATCCCTGGTATTTCCTGTTCCACTGACAGGACAGAACCTCCAATGGGCAAGAAGACCTCCTGCTGATTACCATCTGTTGCCTTCCAGCTGATGAATCAGTATTTCTCCATGTAGAACATCACTTGGTAGAAGATCTACGGGTAGCAAAGGCACAGAATGTGCTCTGGGTGGGGGACTTCAACGTTTATCACCAATAGTAAATTGCTGGTGCCAATACTGAGCAAGCTGGCTAAGTCCTGAAGGACATAGCTGCCAGACTGGGCCCGTGACAAGTAGTGAGAAAACAAATATGAGGGAAAAAAACATGCTTTTGATCTCGTCTTCACCAATCTACCTGCTGCAGATGTATCTGTCTAATGACAACATTGGAAAGAGAGACTACAGTCTACACATTGAGCACACCCTGCATTGTGTTATGTGGCACTATTGCCATACTAAATGGATAGATTCAGAACAGACCCAGCAGTTCAAAGCAGGGCATTGGAGGCATTGAGGATAATCGACAGCAACAGATGTGTTTCACTACAAACTTATGGCCCGGGATATCCCTCAGTCCAGTATTACTCTCAAGCCAGGGTTCTGATGAAGAGTCATACCGACTCGAAATGTTAACTGTATTCCTCTCCGCAGATGCTGTCAGACCTGCTGAGTTTTTCCAGCTATTTTTGTTTTTGTTTCAGATTTCCAGCATCCGCAGTATTTTGCTTTTAATCCTGGTTCAATAATGAGTGCAGGAGAACATGCAAGGAGCAGCACCAGGCGTGCCTAAAAATGAGGTGCTATGAAAGGACTGCATTGGTACTAAACAGAAAAGCAGCATGCTATAGACAAAGTTAAGCAATTCCACAGTCAATGGATCAGATCAAAGCTCTGCTGTCCTTGCATCTCCTCTTGAGGTCCCCACCATCACAGACACCAGTCTTCAGTCAATTCGCACTGGATACATCTAAGGCTATGAGCCCCGACAGCATCCTAGTTCTGACCACTGGTGTCCCAAGACTTAGTTGTACTTCAAGTGAAGCTGTTCCAGTAAAACTACCCAACAATGTGGAAAATATCCAGGTAGATCCTATCTATAAAAAGCTGGAAAAATCCAATCCGACCAATTATCACCACATCAGCCTGTGAGTACTTCAATAGCCAGGCAGTGAAGGATAGAACATTGGAACAAAAGCAAAACACTGGCAGCTCATGGAAATCTGAACTAAAGACAGCAAATGTTGGAGATAATCAGCTGATCTGGTAGCATTGGTAGAGAAACAGATTAGGTTCAGGCCAATGACCTCATCAGAACTGGGAAAAGTTAGAAATGTAATAGATAAATGAGGGAGAATGGAAAAAGAACAAAAGGGAAGGTCTGTAATGGGGTGGAAGACAGGAGAAATGATAAAAGAGCTGGTGGGGCAGAACCAAAAGGAATGGTAATGGGACAAATAAAGAAACAAAAGGTGTGCCCAGAAGAGGTGTGAATGGCAGATTAATGAACAATTGACATCTGAAAGTAAAAATGATAAAACTGAAACATGCAAAGAAAAGGAGGCAAAGATTACAGTCTAAAATGGTTGAACTCAACATTGATTCCAGAAGGTTGTAAAGTGCACAATCAAAAAATGAGCTGTTCTTCGAGCTTGTGTTGAGCTTCATTGGAACACTGCAGTAAGCCAGGGACAGAGGTGTCAGCATCAGAGCAAGTTGGTGAATGAAAATGTGAGGCCACTCGAAGCTTAGGGTAAAGCTTCTGGACTGAATGGTAGTGATTGCGTAGTGATCACTTGATCGGCGTTTGGTCTCCCCAGTGTAGAGGAGACCCTATTGTGAGCAGTGAATACACTATGAATATACTAAATTGAAAGAAGTACAAGTAAATCACAGTTTCACCTGGAAGGAGTGTTTTGGGCCTTGGGCCAGAAGGGGACAGGAGGTGATAAGAGTGTTGAAGCGTCTGCATTTGCATGTAAAGGTGCTGTGGGAAGGAATAAGGGTGTTGGGGGTTGAATGAGAAGTGGACAGGGTGTCGTGGAGGCAATGGTTCCTTTGGAATGCTGAATGACAGGAGGAAAAGATGCGTAAGCATGGCATAGGTGGCATCATGCTGGAGGTGGCAGAAACAGCGGAGGATGATTCATTAAATACAGAGGCTGGTGGGGTGGAAGATGAGATGTCCCAGCCTCCACTGCTTCCTGGTGAAGAGAATTCCAAAGATTAATGACCCTCTGTGAGAAGAAATTCCTCCTCAACTCCATCTTAAATGGAGACTCTTATTCAGAAACTGTGCTCCCTGGTTCTAGATTCCCCCAAGAGGGGAAACATCACCTCAGCGGCCACCCTGTTAAGCCTCTCTGAGTCTTATCCTTTTTAATGAGATCACCTTTCATTCCTCTAAACTCCAATGGGTATGGGCCCAACCTGCTCAGCCTTTCCTCATAAGACAACTCTCATCCCAGTAACCAGCCTAGTTAACCTTCTGTGAACTGCTTCAAATGTAAGTGTATCCCTCCCTAAGTAAGGAGACCAAAATTACACACATACTCTAGGTGTGGTCTCACCAATGTCCTGCACAGTTGTGGCAAGACTTCCTTGCTTTTATACGCCATCGCACTTATGATAAAGTGCAACACTTCAATTGCCTTCCTAATCACTTGCTGTACCTGAATACTAATCTTTTATGATTCATGTACAAGACACCTAGGTCCCCCTGTGTCAAAGCATTCTGCAGCCTCTCACCATTTAAATAATATTCTGCTTTTCTATTCTTCTTAGCAAAGTGAATACCCTCACATTTTCCCACACTAACCTAACTATATCCATGTGCAGAGTCCACGGCCTGAATTTTCTGGCCTCATTGGCGCCAGGCATCATGGCGGACAGGGAAGAGGGACAATATGGCAAGACGGCCAAAAATCGGCTTTACGCCATCGTGAAGCCAATTTGCAATTGTCTGCTCCACCCGTCAATGGCGGGCTGTGTTTGCCACCCCCTGCAAGTTGGGAACATCATTTCAATGTATTTACACTTAATTGTAAGCCCTGCCCACTGGAATCATCCCTCCATGTCAAATTTACCCCCCACGTCGGTGTGACTTCAAAATAGCCTGCTTCACGACTGCCTTTAAAAGGTTTGCACCAGGTGACCTGAACTTCGAGGGGAAATCGGGGGGGGGAGTGCACACAACCTTGTAGGACATCAAGGAAGAGGCATTCACGGGGGCACAGGTAAGTCACTTCTTTCCGGGTTAGCTTTCAGTGCAATGCCGGGGCAAGGGCTCCAGTGCAGGTCAGACTGGGGTGGGGTGGGGGCAAGGAAGCACACACAGACTGAAGGACACACTCAAGCACATGGTGGGGAGTGGTGTCGAGGGGCAAGGCAGCATGAACAGACTGAACAATATATTCAAGCACACGTCTGGGGGGGAGGGGAGTGAGGGAAGTGGTCGCACTGAGACCGTTCAGCTGCAGCTCCATTGACACGCTTGGAGTTGGGCCTCCGAAGCTTTTCTGCCCACTCAAGCAGTGCAAAAACATGAAAGTGCCACCAAATGCTCCAGAACCTTTCCCCAACTCGGGTGCAGACTGCAAATTAATGGAGACATCAGAACAATTGGCTAACTCGGCAAGTTGTACAATCTCCTTGCAATAGGTGGCCATGGTGCAGTCACTGGTGGAGGTGCTCACAGCCGCTTGCAATGTCTTTATTAAGGTGTGGACCAGAACCCATTACGGCTCAAACTAACAGTGCAGCCTCGCAGTGCGGGCTAGGAGAATGCTTGAGCACAGCATGCAACCAATGGCCGAAGGTAACGCCAATCGGTCATGTGGAGTGGGGCAGAGGTGGGTGGGGTTTCAGACAGCCAGTGAGTGCACTACACACTGGCCGTCTAAGTGGTGGCCAACACTCTCCTGCATGTGTGAAAGGGCCTTAAGACTTAACCAAGAGAGGTTCGTAGTACACCCATGCTAACCCACCTCTCTCTCTCTTTAATCCTGCAGGAGGTGAACATCAGCACCATGGCACCTGGTGATCTAGCGGTATGCCTCATGTCTTACAGAGATCAGAGAAGAAGACAGCAGCGGAGGCTCCTGGCTTGGCAAAGGGCAGAGCACCTCCCTCAGGATGAAGGGGCGGCAGGGCCTGCTGCACACGCAGCTGAAGATCCACAGCGAGCTATCGCTTATAGGCACCTGACTAGATCCAGCGTCTCTGGAGGCACCTGCCATTCCTTCAGATGACTGAGAACCAGTGTTGCCAAAGGGAACTAGTTGGTCACATTTGCCACCTGCTGCAGGATTTGATGCCAAGGGACATAGAGGGCATCCACTGCCAGCGGCTGTGAAAGTGACTGCGGCACTCAATATTTAGGCCAGTGGCTCCTTCCAGGGCTCCACAGGTAGGTCACCCGAGCAGGTCATGCAGGATCTCGCAAGCCTCCACACACAAGTGTATCCAGGAGGTCACAGACCCCCATCTTCGCAAAGGCACTGAACTTTGTGCATGTCACCTGGGACCAGGAAGAAAGAGAGCTGGGATTTGTGCAGGTCTCAGGTTTTCCACAGGTGCAGTGTGCCATCGACTGCACTCGTGGTACGTGGATCTCAGTGGCAACAAGCAGTCAACGATGTCAACCGCAAGGGCTTCCACTTGCTGAATGTTCAGCTGGCGTGTGACTACCACAAACACATCCTGCAGGTCTGCGCATGATTCCCAGGGACCATCCATGACTCCTACATCCACAGCAGGGCTCAGATCCCTGACATCTTCTAGGGTCCACAGAGGCTGCATGGTTGGCTCCTTGGGGACAAGGGCTACCCACAGAGGACGTGGCTGCTGACGCCCGTGCGGTGGCCTCAGGCTGCAGCAGAGAGATGGTGTAACAAAGCTCATGCCACAACCCAGGATTTGGTGGAGGAAACAATAGGTATTTGAAAACGAGGTTCTGGTGCCTCGATAGGTATGGTGGAGCACTGCAATACAGTCCACTGAGGGTGTCACACATCATCATAGCTTGCTACACACTCCACAACTTGGTGCTGCAATGGGGGTGGAGGGGTCAGGTGGGAAGGACCTGGCTGAGGAGGAGATGGAGGAGCTGCATAAATCCTCCAATGAGGAGGATGTCAAAGAAGAAGATGATGATGATGAGGTCCTTAAAGGCGAGGATGCTGGCGATGAGGCCATCACACTGGCCAGATGAGGCATGGGCACTCGGGAGGCCCTCATAGCTGCAAGATTTGTGGAGGATGGTGACTAAGTAGGCCATTCAGCCCATCGAGTCTGCTGCGCCATTCAATGGGATCATAGCTGTTCTGATAATCCTCAACTCCACTTCCCTGTCTTTTCCCCATAACCCTTGATCCCCTTACTGACTAAAAATCTGTCTATCTCAGCCTTGAATACACTTAATGACCCAGCCTCTACAGCCCTCTGCGGTAAAGAATCCCACAGATTGACCACCCTCTGAGAGAAGAAATTCCTCCTTATCTCTGTCTTAAATGGGCGACCCCTTACTCTGAGATTATGCCCTCTGTGCCTAGACTCTCCCACAAGGGGAAACAACCTCTCAGCATCTACCCTGTCAAGCCCCTTAAGAATCTTATATATTTCAATAAGGTCGCCTCTCATTCTTCTAATCTCCAATGAGTACAGGCCCAACTTACTCAACCTCTCCTCAAGAAAATCCCTCCATACCCAGGATCAACATAGTGAACACTCTCTGAACTGCCTCCAATGCCAGTATATCTTTCCTTAGATAAGGGGACCAAAATTGTTCACAGTATTCTAGGTGTTGTCTAACTAGTACCTTGTATAGCTTTAGCAAGACTTCCCGATGTTTATACTCCATTCCCTTTGAAATAAAGGCCAACATTCCATTTGCCTTCCCTATTACCTGCTGAACTTGTATGTTAGCTTTTTCTGATTCATGCATGAGGACTCCCAAATCCCTCTGTGCTGCAGCTTTCTGCAGTCTTTCTCCATTTAAATAATATTCAGCTCCTCTATACTTCCTGCCAAGGTGCATAACCTCACATTATCCCACATTATATTCCATCTACCAAGTTTTTGCCCACTCACTTAACCTGTCTATCTCCCTCTGTAGACTGCTTGTGTTGTCCTCACCATTTGCCTTCCCACCTATTTTTGTGTCATCCACAAACTTGGCGATAGTACATTCACTTCCCTCATCCAAGTCCTTAATATACATTGTAAATAATTGTGGCCCCAGCGCTGATCCCTGTGACACTCTTACCAGTTACAGGTTGTCACTCTCGGACACCCATAGGGAAGAGGATCAGCAGGTGCATACCCCAGGCCCATCCACCCAGGTGACTCCAGGAGTGTCCAGCCTACTCGAATCCTCTCCTCCTGTGACTTCAGCAGCCCCAGCTCCACAGAAGGAGGAGGCTGCCACTGCCGCACAGCAGGACCCCGAAAGCAGGTCGGGGGTCCTCCAGCTCTCGGCCCTCCAGAGGTTGCCCATCAAGGTCATCACGGACCGGTTGTAGCAGTCAATCAGCTGTCTCCGCCTGTGCTGTGGATGTCAGGAGAGCGCCAAGATGTAGCAGCAGGGTTAGCAAGGTTACGAAGATATAGTCGCACAGCCTGGGCACGGGTGTTAATCACTTGTACATAATGTTCACTATTGTAAATAAACTCCCAAGAATGTCTCCTTGCCTATGGTTCCTTGTTCCGATGAGCAGTGTTTGTATTGCTCAGATGTGAAACCTTGGTCCCTGCACAAGATAAAGGCAGGTGTCTCAGTCCAGGGCCTCTCCCCTGTGCTTTCCACAACCTTCCCAGCACACCGATGGTGCGGCTTTCACAGTCACTGGACACATCAATCATGCCTGCGCCTCGATGGGGCTTATCATCGCTGCCAGAATGTTCAGGGTCAGCGTCACAGAGTTCCACCGTTCTCTCTGTGTGCTCCCAGCACCTTTGAGGAGTTGCCCCCCCCCCAATCTCATCAGCATTTGTGTCCGGTGACCAGTGAGGTCCTGAAGGGTTCAGCTCACGAAGGATGCCATATGATCAAGAGAAGTTAAAGCTACCCTGCTGCATCCCCATGATATGGCCCTGTTCACAGAGCGCAAGCAAGGTGCCATCAGCCACAGGGGAGTCAAGCATTCACATTAGCTATGTGAGGATCTATGGAGTGTCCCCAATGCATGTCATCATCATCCTCCTGGAAAGTAGGGACTATGGGCATTCGCTGCATCTCCATGACGGGAGCCTTATCACAGAGGGTATGTGGGCTGGCAGCAGCTTGACAGGAGTCAAATGTTCACAGATGCAATGTGAGGATCTATGGTGTCTCCTCACTGCATGTCATCATCATCATCCACAAATCTAGCAGCTATAAGGGCCTCCCAAACACACCAGCCTCATCTGGCCAGCGCAATGGCCTCATCGCTGTCATCTTCACCTTCGAGGACCTCCTCGCTCTCATCCATGTCGACATCCTCCTCATCGGAGGAGACCTGCATCTCCTCCTCAGCCAGCTGCTCTCCCCGTTGCAGCCCCAGGTTGTGAAGGGCGTGGCAGGCGATGACGAGGTGTGACACCCTCTGTGGACTGTATATCAGGGCTCCACCAGTCCGATCCCAGCACCGGAACCTCATTGTCAACATTACGATGCTTTGCTCCATCAAAGTTTGAGATGCAGCATGAGCCTCATTGTATCTTCTGTCTGCTATATTCTGGGGATGCCACCCGGGCATCAATAACCATGTCCTTTGCAGGTAGCCCTTGTCCCCAAGGAGCCAATCCTGCAGCCTCTGTGGATCCTGGAAGACATCAGGAATCTGAGACCTACCGGGAATGTATGAGTTGTGGACACTCTCTGGGAACCGTGCACAGATCTATAGGATGCGTTTGTGGTGGTCAAACACCAGCTGAACATTCAGCAATTGGAAGCGTTTGCAGTTGATGTAATAGTTTGAACATTAACAATCTCAAGAACCCAGACAAAAAAAATGCACCCTTTGTCAAAGCCAAAGAGGAGAGGTAGGAGCCATGTGACATTACTCCGGCCCCACCCCTCCTATCTGGGAGAACCAGTTATACTGTCTTTCTGTACTGCAAAGCTCAGTCTGCCATTTTCCATCTACCAAGCAGCAGTTCAGAAGAAGGACTCTGTCCAGTTTTGAATGCCTGCCCCCATCTACACTGTTTCTACTGGAATTTCTGAACTTCTATACCATCGCTAACAAGACTGATTCACCTCTGCATGCCTATCTCATTGTGGGAGTAAACCATACTGGAAAAGTGAATTATTCAGCATCAGCCTTCAGCCTGCTGACCTCTGTGAAGAAATTCACCATTGGACATTTATTCTGGACTCTGGACTCGCATAAAACAATAATTCTTTGCTCTCTGGTCTTTACCCAGTAAATCTTTCTTTATCCAGCTTTTATCACCTGAACACACAGGGGCTATGTAGCGACACCACCCCCACCCCCACCATGCCCCACCCCCTCACCCCCCCCTCCCCACCCCCCGCCATGTTTTGAGCGTATGTGCAAATAAACTAACCCTCTGAGTTTACCCTATCTTGAGTTTGCTGTGGGATTATTAATAAAAATTGGATCACACCAAAACTGAGGGGTTGGGAAACATGCCACTGCTTATAAAGGAGGAAACAAATCAAAACTCCTTTCTGTTTACAGAGGGGTGATGATAGGAGAAATCAGGACTAATTAAATTAAACACCCTCCTGTCTGTAACACGTTATTAAATCTCTCAACCTGTCTGGCCACCTTTAGTGTCCTATGCATATATACACCCTATCAAGATATGATAATGTAGATATAATGTTATTGGAAATTGTTTTACAATAGAGTTTAGTGGTGTCTGTATCTATGTATATGTATGTGTGTGTGTGTGTGTCTTAATCAGATTAAAGCCAGCTGGTATAGAGGCTTCGGTGTATAGAAGGGAAGTAGGTTTGAAATGGTAATTAGATAAACATAGAGAAATAAAAGGTGAAGTGTAAAGGGGCCAATTTTCATTTTTAAATAGTTCATTCAAAAGAGCGGGTGAAATCTTACACCTAACCAGGTGAAGCTCAGAAGCTTACTAAAAAAAAGTGGCTATTATGAAAGGGTTTTATTGTTAGAAGATTTAAAGTTTAAAAAAACCTAGTGATACAATGAGAATTTGCATTCAAAGAGGAAAATATGTATAAAGGAAGAGAAGGCTGTTGGAAAAAGGAGGAGGGATTCTAAGAATTAAAGCCTCCAGCCTGTAAGCCTCAAGTCTGTCTGCAAGGACCTAGAGCTGAAAGAAACTCATTTTGAATGTGACTGTCCAGGGTTTTCTTTGCCAGGGGTCTGTTTCAATCTATGTGTTTTATTGTTGCCTTACCGGGGGCCCAACTGATAGTCAGGTTAATTAGGGAATTTTTGTAGTTATTATAGTAGTAATTTTGTTGATATATGTATGTGCTTACAATATTTCTTGTATTAATTAATGTTTAATTTAGTTTTATTTTAAAAAAAACCTCTTGAGACTTGGTGGTCTTATTACTACTGAATTCAAAACCTGCATCTCGAAACATATAAATTGCAAAAATGGGTTATGACAGTTGTTTCAAGTTTCCCTCTGGGATTTGAAACTCAGCCTTTACCATTGACTGTGTCATAATAATTGGGGGCTCTTTGCGGGAATATATTTGTAATTCCTTGATATTTTGGATTGGTGAATCTTAACCTTACGAGTACGAGAAGCACTTTGAATTTGGGTTTTGGTGAGGTTTTTTTTTAAAGTGGTGAGGCTGCAATATAGCTTTGTTAATTGCTAAGACTTGTCTGGGAGTAGAAGACGTAACTCTGATTGGGTTACAGAAAGTATCCAAGAATAAGTTAAGAGTTGGTGGATAAATTACAATTGGGGTTACCTGCAGGGGTTAGGAAATCAGACACAATTGAAATGACAGCACAGCATTTGAAATTGGAAGGAATATCTGAGAGACAGGGTTCTCCACGGGGTGATTCATTGGAATGGGCTCAAATTCAGTTGCAAATGAAAACCATTGAATTGGAAGAAAAGGAAAGAGAAAGGACATTCCAAAGGGAACAGGCAGAAAGGCAGGAGAGAGAAAGAAAACAGGAAAGGGGATTAGAAACTGTGAAGATAGAGAGGGAAGAAAGAGAAAAAGAGACAGAGAGAGAATTCCAGCCAAAATGTTGGCAGTTAAAAAAGAAAATGTGTTCACAGTTTACCCAAGAGAATTCTGAGGGGCAGGTTGCAGAAATGTTTAAAGATTTTGTATATGAAGGTAAATTCTTTCCATGTGTACAGGGTGGAGTAGGTAAAGATGTTAAAATTTTAAGAGACACAGGGGCTAGTCAATCCTTAATGTTGTGGGATAGTGATATTTGTTGTTCAGAGTGAGTATTGCAGGAACAGGCGATAATAAGTGGGGTTCATGAAAATGCTAAACCTATTCCATTGTGGAAGGTAAATTTAAAAAGTGAGTGGAAAAACTGGTGAAGTGACTGTTGGGATGGTGGAAAAATCGCCCAATGTAGGGATTAAATTTATTCTGGGTAATTATATAGCTGGATCACAAATGTGGGTGATGCCTATTGTAGTTGACCAGCCTATAGAAGTGCTTTCAACAGAAGGTGTTGCAAAAGGAGCATCCTGGCTTGATTCCTGATTGTGTGATAACAAGATCACAGGCACACAGATTGAAGCAAGAAAAACAAGAAGGACAGGCAGAAGGTATTGAAATCCAATTATCAGGCATTGTGTTTGATAACATTGTTCAGAGAGAAACGAGATAGGACCATTCAGCTGAAGTGTTTAACTCATGGCAGTTAATTGAGCTGCAGTTATATCAGACAGCTTACCCAGAAGCAGAGGCAAAATGCATTCCAGAATCACCTTAAGGGTGATATTTTAATGAGAAAATGGAGTCCGGATCATGTCTCAGCAAATGAAAGCTGGAGGGAGGTACATCAGATTATTATCCCATTAGGGTATAGAAATGAGATTCTGAGGATTGCTCATGACATTCAAATGGAGGGACGTTTAGGAATTAGAAAGACACAAAAGTACAGGAACATTTTTATTGGCCAGGATTGATTAGGGATGTCGTCAAATTCTGTCGAACATATAACACATGTTAGGTGACAGGGAAACCACAAGCAGTGATTAAGCCGGCACCTTTCATCCCAATACCAGCATTTGAAGAATCTGTTACCAGGGTCATGATTGATTGTGTAGAAACCCTCCCTAAGACTAAAGCCAGTACTTACTGACAATAATGGATATGTCTACCAGGTTTCCTAAAGTGATACCTTTAAGAAATATTTCAACCAAGAAGATTGCGGAAGAGTTAACTAAATATTTTACAAGATACGGTTTACCTAAGCAAATGAAATTTTAATGCTGATCTGATTGTATGTCACAGCTGTTTAAGGAAGTCATGATAAGGAAGATAAAGCAGTTTAAGTCAACAGCTTATCATGAGGAGTCACGAGGACCTTTGGAAAGATGCTCGATTCATCGGGAATATTTACTAGAATCAGGCAGTGATGATCAGATGTGAGAACAAACTCGGAGATTGGAACGTTTTGAAAACAAGGGTTAGATAAGGCTGAGTTCCCTCACTGGACTCTTTCTCCCCATCCAGTGAATGTATTCTCAGAGGAATTGAACGGACGGGTGATATAAAAGTAGGAGGGACATCAACAAAGTCCGATACGCTGACAATGCCGTACTTACAACAACAAATGAAGAAGACTTGCAAAAATTAATTGATACAGGCGTAAAAGAAAGCGGTAGATATGGGCTTACACTCAACTGCAAGAAAAAGTACACTATGGGAATGAGAAAAAGGACATTCCAGTTTGCAACATCCCAGTAAACGGCAGCAAGTTAGAACATCTCAATCAATTCAATTATTGGGGAAGCACAGTGATATCCGCTGTCAAAAGCAGGACTGAAAGCTGAAAAAAGATTGAACAAGCCAAAAGTGTTTTTTACAAAATGAAGCAACATTCAGTTTGAGTCTCAGGAGAATCGGTGTATTAAAATATCCTGTCTGGTCAGTAATAAATTATAGATGTGAAACTTGGAACATTGGGAGAGAGGGAAATAAAGAAAATCAACAACTTTAAAACGTGGCGGTTAAAGAAGGATCCCAAGGGCAAAATGGGGCAGAGAAAAGAACTAATGAAGGAGAACTGAAATGAGGCCAGAGGAACAAGCAAAACTTAAATAAGATCAAAAGAATACAAGTGGAGATCTTCAGACATGTTATCCATGCAGAAGAGTTGGAGTGCCTAACACAGAATCACACAGTGCAGAAGAGGCCCTTCAGCCCATCGAGTCTGCACTGACACGTGAGAAACACCTGCCCTACCTACCTAATCCCATTTACCAGCACTTGGCCCATAGCCTTGAATGTTATGACGTGCCAAGTGCTCATCCAGGTACTTTTTAAAGGATGTGAGGCAACCCGCCTCCACCACCCTCCCAGGCACCGCATTCCAGACCGTCACCACCCTCTGGGTAAAAAAGTTTTTCCTCACATCCCCCCTAAAGCTCCTGCCCCTCACCTTGAACTTATGCCACCTCGTGACTGACCCTTCATCTAAGGGGAACAGCTGCTCCCTATCCACCCTGTCCATGCCCTTCATAATCTTGTACACCTCGATCAGGTCACCCCTCAGTCTTCTCTGTTCCAATGAAAACAACCCAAGTCTATCCAACCTTTCTTCATAACTTAAATGTTACATCCCAGGCAACATCCTGGTGAATCTCCTCTGCACCCCCTCCAGTGCAATCACATCCTTCCTATAATGTGGCGACCAGAACTGCACACAGTACTCCAGCTGTGGCCT
Source organism: Cetorhinus maximus (assembly GCF_964194155.1). Classification (NCBI taxonomy): domain Eukaryota; kingdom Metazoa; phylum Chordata; class Chondrichthyes; order Lamniformes; family Cetorhinidae; genus Cetorhinus; species Cetorhinus maximus. The sequence goes on from NW_027598790.1 coordinate 17,445, forward strand.
CACCAAGGCTCTATACAACTCCAACATGACCTCCCTACTTTTGTAATCTATGCCTCGATTGATAAAAGCAAGTGTCCCTTATGCCTTTTTCACCACCCCACTAACATGCCCCTCCGCCTTCAGAGATCTATGGACACACACGCCAAGGTCCCTTTGTTCCTCAGAACTTCCAAGTGTCATGCCGTTCATTGAATCACCACCAGAGGCAGTGCAAGAGGCTGACAGTGAAGGAAGCAGCTAGACAGCATTAAAGACTGACTTAATCAGGGCTCCAGCAACAAGGTCATCCACTGTTGCTATGGTCAGGAAGTTTGGAAGACAATGGTCACCTACGCCACTCGACATGGTACTTAGGCAATGACAACGACTGGATAATAATATGCAAGGTGTCCTGGAGAATTACCTGCAGTTCAAAGAGAAAATCCTCCTCGAAATGTTGGTGATGCTGGCTAGGCTGCATTGAGTTGGCTCTTGAGAAGATGGTGACCGGCTGCCTTCTAGAACCACAGTAGTCTTATGCGATGATGTTAGAACCATAGAACACTACAGCACAGAAAACAGGCCATTCGGCCCTTCTAGTCTGTGCCAAAATATTATTCCGCTAGTCCCATTGACCTGCACCTAGTCCATAACCCTCCAGACCTCTCCCATCCATGTATCTATCCAATTTATTCTTAAAACTTAAGAGTGAGCCCGCATTTACCATGTCAGATGGTAGCTCATTCCACACTCTCACCACTCTCTGAGTGAAGAAGTTCCCCCTAATGTTCCCCCTAAACCCTTCCCCTTTCACCCTAAAGCCATGTCCTCTCGTGTTTATTTCTCCTAATGTAAGTGGAAAAAGCCTACTCGCATCTACTCTGTCTATACCCCTCACAATTTTGTAAACTTCTATCAAACTTCTGTACTGTTAGCTCAGTGCTCCCTGCATTTTGGGCCAGCATTAGTGAATAGTGTGGGCAGTTCTGCTCTCCATTTGACAAAAAGGATATAGATCCATCGAGGAAGCCTGAGGGGTGATCTGACAGAGTCCTTTAGTGCAGTGCTGGAAAGACATTTATTAACGGGATCCAGCATAGATAGGTTATTTTATTTTTCCTCTCATGGGATGTGGGCATCACTGGCAAGGCCAGAATTCATTGCCCATCCCAAATTGCCCTTGAACTGAGTGGCTTGCTGGGCCACTTCAAAGGGCAGTTAGGAGTCAACCACATTGCTGTGGGTCTGTAGTCAGTATAGGCCAGACCAAGTAAAGATGGCAGATTTCTTTCCCTAAGGAGCATTAGTGAACCAGATAGGTTTTAACAACAAACATGATAGTTTCATGGTTACCATCACTGAGACTAGCTTTCTAATTCCAGATTTATTAATTGAATTGGTGGGATTTGAACCCATGTTCCCAGAGTATTAGCCCAGGCCTCTGGATCACTAGTGCAGCAACATTACCACTCCACCACTGTCTCCCCACCTATAGGTGGGAGTCCAAAACTAAAGGTCTTAAATATAAAATAGTGACTCATAAATGCAAAGGGATTCATGAGAAACATCTTTACCCAGAGAACACTGAGAATGTGGTCCTTGCTGTCTAGAAATATTCACCTAATCTCCCCTCTCCCAGCCTTCTCTAAGGAGACCAAGTCTGCAGTCCCTCCACCCAATCGAAACTCCTCATCGCTGGGACCATTCTGATAAACCTGCTCTCTTGCCCCTCTCCTAGGCATTCACACTCTTCGTAAAGTGTAGTGCCCAGAACTGGAAACAATATTCCAGCTAAGATGCAACCAGTCATTTATAAGTGTTTGAGATTAATTCCTTTTATTTTAGTACTCTATGGCCCCAATATTTCCAAAGCAGAGGGCAGGGAGTGGGCAGACAGTTTGTCACCTTTATCTCTGTATCCCATATGGAGCCAGCCCTGTCAAGAGATTGCCTGGATGACTGATGAGTAGGCCTCCGGCAGCCGGTTGAAGCCAGGGAATGGAGAGGATGGAGGGAGGGAGGGATCACAAAGGCCTGTGGGGTGGAGATTGGGGGCAGGAGGTCAGGGGAGGCTGAAGGGCTGGGAGAGGTCGGAGGTTGGAGGGCAGGGCGAGGTCAAAGGTTTGGAGGGCAGGGCGAGCTTAGAGGTTTGGAGGGGGAAGAGGTGGGAGGTTCTGCGAGGTGGGGCAGCTGTTTGATTGGCGGCTAGGGGTGGGTGGGACATGACCAGAGGCTGGGTGGGGGACGTGGGAGGCCAGGGGAGTGGAGGGGAGTTTGGTTGGGTCGGGGAGAAGCAGGTAGCTCGGTGGACACTGGAAGGAAACAATTCTGCTCCTCTTGGCCCACTAGCAGAAGCTTAAGTCTATGCCTCTATTTTTAAAACTAAGGATTTCATGTGCCTTCTAGGCAGCCTTATCAACTTGTTCTGTCACTTTTAAAGACTTGTTTGCACACAGTCCCAGGTCTCTCCATTCCTGCAGCCCCTTTAACATTGTACCATTGCATTTATATTGACTTCCCTCTTTCTTCCTACTGAATCATATCACTTCATAATTTGACATTAAGCTTCATCTACCAGATAGATAGAGATAAGATTTCTGGACTCTAAAGGTGGCAGAGGGGGTGTGGGGAGAGTGTGGGAGTGAGGCAGGTAGATAGAGGCTCAGCCATGGTCACATTGAATGGTGGAGCAGACCCGAAGGGCTGAATGGCCTCCTGTTCTGTATGGACAGAGTTTTCTGCTGGACCTGGGGGGATGCGGGACCAGCACATCAGCGCGTATAATGACACACGGTGACATCAGGCCCCGACCTCACCGCGCACCATCGCCATATTTCGCTGGGCGGGCGCACGATGAAGTGCCCGCCATTAATTAACGGGCTGGTTAAGACCCTTTAATCTTCAATAGACGGCGATTTTCAGGCGCCCGTGCGATCTTCAGCTCAGTGCACGGGCTCAACGGGCAGGCGGGTAAGAGACATTTTAATCAGACTCATCCACGGGTGGGATAAGAGGGCTCAGTGGGGTTGTCAATCTGGTCTGTGAAGTATTTACTGCAGAAAGTTTTCTAAACTTGCCTGTGTGATCTGCAGCAGCTTAGAATGAATTCCAGCAGCTTTCTCTGTACTTTGAACCTTCAGCTCAGCTCTCTGCAGTCAGGAATCTTTATTGGGCCTTTTCGGAGGCCTCCCTTTAGCCTGGGTATGGGTTCTGACCTCTCCACTGGAGGCAGCTCCTCTGAGGAGGAAGGGAGGGATAGAATAAGGAGGAGGCCAGGACTGGACAATCAGCCTCCAGGGGAGCCACCTTTGGGAGGCCAGGCGCAGGCACAAGGGGCGCAGGGCCAAGAGGTTGTCCAAGGTGCAAGGGGCCGCAGAAGACGCCACTATCCTGTTGCCAGGGTTTACAGGCGGCGAAGCAGTGACCTCAATATGACTGAGGTGCAGTGCCGAAGGAGGCTCTGACTGTCAAGGGAGACAGTCAACTATATCTGTCAGGTGATTGGGCCTGAGATCTCCCCTAACTGTGTGGGTGGACACCCCATGCCAGCGGCTCTGAAGCTCACAGTTGCCCTCAACTTCTATGCCTCTGGCTCCTTCCAGGGGTCGGTGGGTGATCTTTGCGGTGTCTCCCAATCAGCTGTACACACTTGTGTCAAGCAGGTTACAGACGCTCTGTTCAGACAGGCATTGACCTTCATCCACTTCCGCTGGGACCAGGCAAGTCAGGCACAGTGAGCCAGAGGCTTCGCAGCCATTGCTGGCTTCCCCCGTGTCCAGGGTGCTATAGACTGTACACATGTGGCCATCAAGGCGCCAGCAGGTGAACCCGGTGCCTTCATCAACAGGAAGGGCTTCCACTCCATGATCGTGCAGATAGTGTGTGATCACAGGATGCTGATTCTACAAGTCTGTGCAAGGTACCCAGGCAGCTCCCACAACGCCTACATCCTCAGACACTCCCAGGTGCCAAGGCTCTTCAGTGCTCCAGCCCGGCTGGATGGATGGCTGCTGGGTGACAAGGGCTACCCCCTCAGAAGGTGGCTCATGACGACTCTCCGCCATCCAAGAACAGAAGCTGAGCAGCGGCACAATAGGAGCCAGGGCACCACAAGGGCTGTGGTGGAGAGAGACATCAGTCTTCTCAAGGTGCGCATCCATTGCCTGGAACGCTCAGGGGCACTCCAGTACCCCCCAGATCGTGTGTCTATGATAGTGGTAGCACGTTGTGCTCTGCACAATCTGGCGCTGGAAAGGGGGGTGCAGTGGATGATGAAGATGTTGATGCAGTGGATGCGGCTGCACACGATGAATCCAGCACTGATTCTGAGGATGAGGAAGCACAGGGCAATGCTGAGGGGCTAAACGCTGACCCAGGACTACACCAAGGAGGCAGGGACACCCGGGAGACTTTAACCCAATGAACCTTCAGCTAGCTCCACACACATGGATCTGCAGGACCAGCCTTGCCTGGCACAGCACTTATGTGCCTGGTCGCCTGCAGCCCTCTGACTGCTGGCACCATCAGCACTCTCTGCCAGCTCAGCAGCTGCAGCTATGGGCTTTGGACATAAACTTCAATGGCCACTCAAACAAAGAACAAAGAACAAAGAAAAGTCCAGCACAGGAACAGGCCCTTCGGCCCTCCAAGCCTGCGCCGATCATATTGCCCGTCAAACTAAAACATGACATGGATGTAAAACATGCAAATGCAGAACAAAGGAGACACCCTCAGCCATGGTAACACATCTGGCTTTAATTTTCACCAACAGATGTTCTCACAAAGTCAGAACAAAATGTTATTCAAGCAGAAACAAATAATAAGTCCCTAATCTCGGGCCAGCACAAAAGCACCAGTGAGAAACCCGGGGAGTGCCTAAGGTGCCTTAAGCTTACGATTGTGGGTGCTGAGTCTTGGTGCTGCCCCATCGCTCGGAGTGGCACTGAGCCAGCCTGCTGACTCTGCTGTCCTGTTGGCCTCGATGACCTTGGCCCGTGGAGCCTGTGTTGGCCCCGCCTGGGAGGGAGCTGCCAGTTCCACAGCTGGTATCTCCCCAGATGTCACAGCCTCGCCCGATGAAGCAGTCACTGGGAGACGGGCAGAGAAGCTGGTGCCCTCATCCGGAGCGCCCTAAGAGGAGCCCGCAGAGACGCCAGGCAGCTGCTGTGCCAACGTGAGGTCACCCCGGACCTCCCTGCTCACTGTCAATGGATGGGCACCGAGCTGGGGAGCTTGAAGCCCATGCCATCTCCCACATTGGCACCGACCAGCTGAGGCCACTGGCGCTGTGAGGGCTTGCAGGTCCGAGTGTATCCCCAGGAGAAGCTGCTTGTTCTCCTGGAAGCCCCTCTCCATGAGAGTCGCCACTCTCTCCATGGAGGAAGCCTGACGCTCAGACATGAGGCTCATTGCATCACTGATGCTCCATATGGACTCCTCCACCACGGACACCAAGCCAAGCACAGCCTCATGTATCACTCCCGGATGCTCCCGCACACCCGGCTGCATTTCCTGCAGCTGCTGCATCGCGGACGACTCCAGAGACACATCATCAGGCACCGACTCAGCACGTACCTGGTCCTCTGCCGTCCTCCGACTGCTGGCACCATCAGCACTCTCTGTCCCTGCCAGCTCCTCTAGTGATTGTGAAGTGCCCTCTCCACTGTGCCCCAGGACACTAGCCAATGTTGCAATGCCCACCGAGGTGCCAGTATCTGCGCTGGTGCCTGCCTCGCAGAAATGGTGTGACGCAGGTGAGACTTGAGGGCCCTCAGGTGTGAGAGGAGCATCTGAAATTGCTCCTGGTCGACAGGCTCTGATGATGCTGAAAATAACAACAAGGGCAGTGGATCAGTTAGCGCCCACACAGTGACACACTTCATCCCTTTCCCCCAGGCTCATTAGGCGCTTAATCTTCCAGAGCGTAAGGAGATGAATATTGGTGCGGTGGCAAATAGTCAGGAGGAGCCCCAGATATTACAGGCAGATACAGACGGGCTGGTCAGATGGCCTAAGGAATGCCACATTATGTGGATAAGTGTGAGGTGCTGCACTTGGGCATGACAAACAAGGCACAGGAATACACGAGGAATGGTAGGACCCTGGAAAGTAAGGAGGATCAGAGGGACCTTGCTGGGCATGTCAACAGGACTGTTAAGGTAGCGGGACAAGTACATAAGGCGTTTAAGAAGGTAAATGCCATACTTGCCTTTATTAGCCGGGGAATAGAATATAGGAACAGGGAGGCCGTGTTGCAAATGCAGAAAACGCTGCCTAGGCCACAGCTATAGTGCTGAGTGCAGTTGTGATCTGCGCTTCATGGGAGGGATGTGATTGGAGTTGGGAGAGTGCAGAGGTTGCTGACCAGGATGCTGGCTGGGCTGGAGAGTTTGACTTATGAGGAGACATAGCATAGAGTGGGGATATTTCCCCTGGAGCAGAGGAGATTGAGGGGGGACATTATTGAGCTTTATGAAATTATGAGGGGCATAGATAGGGTCAACAGAAAGGAACTTTTCCCCTTGGCGGAGGGATCAGTAACCAGGGGGCATTGATTTGAGGTAAGGGGAATGAGGTTGACAGGCGATGTGATGAACAATGTTTGCATGCAGAGGGTGTTGGGAATGTGGGACGCACTGCCCGAGAGGGTGGTGGATGTAGAAACCCTCCCAACATGTAATAAGTATTTGGATGTGCAGTTGCGATGCAATGGCTTACAAGGCCATGGGGATAGTGCTGGGAAATGGGAAAAGGCGACTTTGGAAGGTGTGAGACACGCACATCTTCGAAGGGCGGAGGGACCTTTGTCTATGACCCACACTCTGACTCTATCAGTCTGTGACCGAGCAATGTTGCAACAATAACAAATTAAACAATCATCAGTGCTATGGATGGTGGGAGGACAGAGTGGATCTCACTGTTGGCCTCAAATACCCAGCCTCACTGACACCAGTTGACCTGGGCGCATGGCACCTCTCAAGCTCCAGGGCCTCCTGCTCGAAGCGGCTTAACATCATGAGCTGGGCCTGGCTGCCTCCAGTCCTCGCACGCTCAGAGGCATTGTGAGCATTCTTCTCCTGAGAAACAGAGAAGGCCATTCACTGCAGCAATTCGCACATGGACTCTGCACGCGCACAGTGGCCCATCTCAGGCCTCCAGCGCCTCCTCTCCCCACTCCTGCTGATCAGTCACACAAAGATAGTCTGCCTGCTCCCAACCACCCCCAACAGGCTGCAGGGTCAGCCCCAGGAGCAGGGCCAGGCTGCAGTGTCAGCTCCAGGAGCAGGGCCAGGCTGCAGGGTCAGCTCCAGGAGCAGGGCCAGGCTGCAGGGTCAGCCCCAGGAGCAGGGCCAGGCTGCAGGGTCAGCTCCAGGAGCAGGGCCAGGCTGCAGGGTCAGCTCCAGGAGCAGGGCCAGGCTGCAGGGTGTGTCAGAAACACATTCTGCATCCATCACTTTAGGAAACACACGGTCTAGGCTCCCATAGCAAGGAGGCACAACTAGGTGCAGCGTCGAGGGCACCAGATGGTTCTTGGCCACGAGACCTTGAGGCTCCCCTTCCACAATCTCATCACCGTGAATAGGACACATGTTGGAACTCTGAGTATGTGCCGAGCTGCATCTCCTGCAGGTTGCCCCCAGACTAGTCATGTATGACTAAGAGCAACACATGGTGCGGGGGAGAACCCATCTCCTCATGAACCACTCAGGCTGATGTAAGCATGGGCACTATCTGCTTGACAACCCAGCATACGAGAAATGGCCAACATGATTCAATGCAGTAATGACAGTAAAACTTGGGGAGGGGCCCTCACAGGCTAAGGCTACCTCCTGGGTTAAATGCCCAAAGCCAACATGGTACTCACCCTTCCAGAGCGCAACAAATCGTTGGTGCGCCGCATCACGTCCCGGGATCTCACCACCCCCACCACCTCCGGTCATGTGAGGGGGCCTCCTCCTCCCATCCTGGGGAACTGACACCTTCCACCGTGCTGTCACCTCCTCCAGGAGGGCAGCAAGGCAGACACCAGAAAAACAAGGGCACATTGGCCCCCCCGCTGGCTTCCCCTGCAGCCTGGCCCTGCTCCTGGGACACACCCTGCAGCCTGGCCCTGCTCCTGGGACACACCCTGCAGCCTGGCCCTGCTCCTGGGGCTGACCCTGCAGCCTGGCCCTGCTCCTGGGACACACCCTGCAGCCTGGCCCTGCTCCTGGGACTGACCCTGCAGCCTGGCCCTGCTCCTGGGGCTGACCCTGCAGCCTGGCCCTGCTCCTGGGACACACCCTGCAGCCTGGCCCTGCTCCTGGGACACACCCTGCAGCCTGGCCCTGCTCCTGGGGCTGACCCTGCAGCCTGGCCCTGCTCCTGGGACACACCCTGCAGCCTGGCCCTGCTCCTGGGACACACCCTGCAGCCTGGCCCTGCTCCTGGAGCTGACCCTGCAGCCTGGCCCTGCTCCTGGGACACACCCTGCAGCCTGGCCTGCTCCTGGGGCTGACCCTGCAGCCTGGCCCTGCTCCTGGGGCTGACCCTGCAGCCTGGCCCTGCTCCTGGGACACACCCTGCAGCCTGGCCCTGCTCCTGGAGCTGACCCTGCAGCCTGGCCCTGCTCCTGGGACACACCCTGCAGCCTGGCCCTGCTCCTGGGACACACCCTGCAGCCTGGCCCTGCTCCTGGAGCTGACCCTGCAGCCTGGCCCTGCTTCTGGGGCTGACCCTGCAGCCTGGCCCTGCTCCTGGGGCTGACCCTGCAGCCTGGCCCTGCTTCTGGGGCTGACCCTGCAGCCTGCCCTGCTCAGCTGACCCCCTTGTGGTGTAACCTGGACGTGGCCATTGTGAAGAGCCTACAGGAGGCTGCCAGACCTTCCTTTAAACAGGCTGCCGGGTCACCATTGGACCCAGCGGTCTGTGCACGCCCGCCATAGCCCGCACACTCCCGCTATCCACGGGAGTCGGAAATGCGCTGGACGGCGCTTAATTGGGCCACTTATGCAAAATGGCAGCGCGGCCCCGATTGTGGGCGCTAATCAGGTCCACACCCGCCCATGACCGCTCCACCCGCCCGACAGGCAGCTAAGAGGAGAGATTGGATAGGTTGGGGTTATTTTCCCTGGAACAAAGAGGGCTGAGAGGTGACTTGATTGAGGTGTACAAAAATGTAAGGGGAATACACAGAGTCGACAGGATAAAATTGTTTCCCTTGGTGGAGAATTCTAGAACCAGGGGACATAGATTCAAGATAAGTGGCAGAAGGTGTAGGGGGGACATGAGGAAGAACTTTTTTATGCAGAGGGTAGTGGGTGTCTGGAATTCGCTGCCCAAGTTGGTGGTAGAGGCAGAAACTCTAAACTCTTTTAAAAAGTACCTGGATCTGCACCTTAAGTGCTGTAAGCTGCAGGGCTATGGGCCGGGTGCAGGAAGGTGGGATCAGAAAGGGCACCTGGGTGTCCTCGAGCTGGCATGGACAAGATGGGCCCAATGGCCTCCTTCTGTGCTGTAACTTTTCTATGGCTCTGTGGTAGAAAATTCTGCCCTGGGTTTCTATGCTTGTATATCTGCCCGTTGCTTTTCGATGTTTTGTATCCCCTGTAAATTTTGAAATTATGCTCTGACTTCCCAAGTCCTTCTTCTCTCAATCCAAATAGTAGGAAATATCAAACATCACACAGGCTAAATCTGCTGATGGAATTTATTTACTTTTAAGTTCACACAGGCATAAATCTGTGCAGCCAAACAAGAGGGATCTAACAGCAGTCCATAGGGGTGTAACCCTCCTTGTTTGGACTAGAAAAGTTTCTTTGGACCTACTTTACAACTCCTCAGAATCGAATAATATCTCAGGGTGATTGAGTGGAGCATTCCCTAGTCCCTTAGTCAGCGGAAAGCAGTGGAATTTGATGCTTCCGAGCAAAGGTCCAAAAAGCCTCTCTCCGGAATCAAAAAGATTAGCATGATATTTCTTTGATGTGTGTGCAGTTCCTCTTAACTGAAACAGTAACAAGAACGGCCTGCATTTATATAGCATCTTTAACATAGTAGAACATTCTAAGGTGCTTCACAGCGGCGGCAGCAAAGAAAATGTGACGCTGAGCCATATAAGGAGATATCATGGTAGTTGTCCAAAAGCTTGGTCACAGGGATATGGTTTAAGGATTGTCTTAAAGAGGTGGAAAGATTTAGAGAGGGGATTCCATGCTTAGAGGCTGGGATGTTGAAGGCACAGCCACCCCATTGGTAAAGCAATTAAAATGGAGAATACTCAAGTGGTCAGAATTGGAGGAGGACAGATATCTCGGAGGGTTGTAGGACTGGAAGAGGTAATAGAGAGAAGAGGTGGCAAGGCCATTTAGGGATTTGAGAGCAAGAATGATGAATTTTAAATCGAGATGGCGTTTAACTAGGATTAGTGCAGGTCAGTGAGCAAAGGGCTGAACAGGACTTGGTGCCAGTTAGGACAGGGGCAGCAGAGTTTTGGGTGAGCTCAAGTTTATGGAGGCTGGAAGATGTCGAGGCTGGCCAGGACTACATTGGCATTGTCCAGTCTAGAGGTAACAAATACATGGAAGAGGGACTCAGCAGTAAATCAGATGAGGTGGGGTGGAGTCGGGTGATATTTCTGGGGTGGAGATAGGTGGTCTTAGCAACGGTGCGGATGGTCAGAAACTCACCTCAGGGTGAAAGGTGTCACCAAGTTGGCAAACTGCTTCAGATAGTCAACGGGGGAAGGGATAGAGTCAGTGATTAGGGAACAGGAGTTTTTGAAGACTATAGCTTCAGCCTTCCCTATATTAATAAAGAAATATGTTGTCACGGACACTTGAAAAGGTGTTTCCCCAAAGTCACCCGTGAACAATGCATGTGGACATGTACTTAAATAGTCGCTTGGTGGTACAGATCTTGAATATTGCTGAAAACAGAGACGTGCTATCGGAGCTTTCCATCTTGCACTCAAGACAGCTGCACAAAATGAGCCAACAGTAAAAGGAACAACAATTTATACTGCACGAGAAGACAACGCTAATTAGTTGACAGGTGGACGCTGATTGGCAGTGGCATTGCCATGGAGAATGCAGCAGAGGACAGTGAACTGCCAAGCTTTTGTTTCAATCCGCAGATGCATTTAACAATTTCCTTGCATGTCTTAATGGGTTCCATCCTGCGCTCAAATTCACCTTTGAAATGGAGCAGCCAAATGTACTCCCCTTCCTTGTCGTACTAGTTGAGAGATCTGTAAGAGAGTTCTCTACCACAGTCTTCAGCAAGCCGACCTTCACTGGTCAATATACGTGTTGGGGCTCTTACAGTTCCACATGTGATAAGATTGGTCTTATTGACAGCCTTGTAAATAGGGCCCGAGCCATTTACTCACCATGGAATCTTGATGCTGAAATAGGGGCATCAAAGACATCCTGCAGGATAATAGCTACCCTGATCATATCATTTTGCGCTGTATATCGTGCAAACTCACGAACGGGCCTAAGATTGTCACCTTCGGCCCTCAAAAGTGCCCAGTCTACCTCAGATTACCCTGGAAGGGCAAGGTATCTCTCAAACTTGAGCAACGGGTGAAGTTAGCTGTTTCACGCTGCTCCTCTACATTAGCAACATGGGTGGTATTCACCACTAACAGGGTGCTGCCATCAAGCCAAAAAGATGTCCTATCACACGAATGAGTAATGTGGGATATGAATTTCAGTGCCAGTGTGATGCAGGGTATGTAGGCCGTATGTCCCAAAGACTGGCGGAGTGTATCAAACAGCATTTCCCAGCCGCTGTTTACAACAGGCAAGGTACAGACCACATCCAACCAGCCTGAACTTGCAAAACTCAAAACACAGTGTCCAACATTCGATATGATTATGTGATTGAACAACATTTGCTAAATAATAATCAGTGTGCCAAAAATTATGCTGTCAACCAATTAAAGATTGTCAGTGGGGCTCGCAATGTGGCGCATTTACGTGTACTGGAAGTGACATTAATACACGGGGCCCTGTTCTTTTCAGACAGAAAGAACATGTATACACATTGCGCCTGTTTCAACTAAACAGAATAAGTGACAGTCATTCGCCGGTTCATTCCACAGGGCAATGACCAATCAGGGTCAAGCTGCCTGGTTTAAATTTCAAACAATGCTTGGCAGTTAACTGTCAGTCACCATCGGTGGTGCATTCTTCATAGCAATGCCAATTGCCAATCAGCACTCTCTTTACGTAGAGTATAAATTGTTGTTTTCCCCTTATTCTTGTGAGCGTCCTGATAAGTGTAAGATGAAAAGCTTTGACAGAGCATTGTGTGCAGTTCTGGAATCCACATTATAGGAACGATGTGATTGCACTATAGAGAGTGCAGAGAAGATTCACCAGAATGTTGCCTGGGCTGGAGAGTTTTAGTTATGAGGAGAGATTGGAGACTCGGGTTATTTTCCCTGGAGCAGAGGAGATTGAGGGGGGACATGATTGAGGTGTATAAAATTATGAGGGGCATAGATAGGGTAGACAGGAAGGAACATTTCCCCTTGGTGGAGGGATCAATAACCGGGGGCATAGATTTAAGGTAAGGGGCAGGAGGTTTAGAGGGGATGTGAGGAAGAATTTTTTCACCCAGAGGGTGGTGGGAATCTGGAACTCACAAGTGACTTCTTGCCATTATCATTTCTCATGTCAACCCAAACTGCTTCTACATCCTGGTTTCCTAAACTTAGGCCATCCCGTTCTGATGTGCTAATACCATCCTTAATTAACAGAGCCACCATTCCACCTTTTCCTAACTTTCTGTCCTTCCTAAATGTCACGAAAACTTCAATATTCAGGTCCCAGCTGTGTCATCCTGCAGCCATGCCTCTGTAATGGCTCAGTTCATCTCCCTTGTTTTGACTGCATACAGATACAGAGCCTTTAGTTTCATCCTATTATTAGTTTTGTAGCGTCTAGCCTTATCTGCTGATTTACTTTGAGATTTGTACTCTGTCCCTTCCTGTCATGGTCTGTTTCTCATTTCCCACAATAAAACCTTTCTCTCTTGCCTTGTCTCTACTCTTTGGTTTACCACATCTTCCCAAATGTGATCCCTTGTCCTGTGCATGCGCAGGCGTATATTGGCGTCCATCTGTGCAGACAACTTGCATTGGCAGGAGACATAGTTTTAATTATTTGAGGCACTAATATTACAAATCAGATGCTTAGAAAGTTATGTCAGAATAAAAAAAATCCTTTACTGAACTGTACACACTATTTTCCTTACATTAGAGGGAATGACGGTTTAATATAATGCCTTTTTATAGGTTTATATATATAATATATTACACATATACTTATACATTGCAATGGACAAGCACTGCCCAGGATAAGGCTGACAGACACGTAATCGATGGCTGAAAATTTTAAACACTTCCTGATTTAACAGAAATAAAACAACCTAAATATTAATTCATCAACAACCAGAGTCTCAATCATTCAACAGATAAAAGAAACACACGAGGTTTGTAATAAATCGTTTCTGCAGATGGGTTTTAATTTCTCAGTTTACTGCCCCTTCTAAAGCATGGGGTTAGATGCAGAGTAAAGCTCCCTCTACACTGTCCCCATCAAACACTCCCAGGACAGGTACAGCACGGGGTTAGATGCAGAGTAAAGCTCCCTCTACACTGTCCCCATCAAACACTCCCAGGACAGGTACAGCACGGGGTTAGATACAGAGTAAAGCTCCCGCTACACTGTCCCCATCAAACACTCCCAGGACAGGTACAGCATGGGGTTAGATACAGAGTAAAGCTCCTCTACACTGTCCCCATAAAACACTCCCAGGACAGGTACAGCACGGGGTTATATATAGAGTAAAGCTTCCTCTACACTGTCCCCATCAAACACTCCCAGGACAGGTACAGCACGGGGTTAGATACAGAGTAAAGCTCCCTCTACACTGTCCCCATCAAACACTCCCAGCACAGGTACAGCACGGGGTTAGATACAGAGTAAAGCTCCCTCTACACTGTCCCCATCAAACACTCCCAGGACAGGTACAGCACGGGGTTAGATACAGAGTAAAACTCCCTCTACACTGTCCCCATCAAACATTCCCAGGACAGGTACAGCACGGGGTTAGATACAGAGTAAAGCTCCCTCTACACTGTCCCCATCAAACACTCCCCGGACAGGTACAGCACGGGGTTAGATACAGAGTAAAACTCCCTCTACACTGTCCCCAACAAACACTCCCAGGACAGGTACAGCACGGGGTTAGATACAGAGTAAAGCTCCCTCTACACTGTCCCCATCAAACACTCCCAGGACAGGTACAACACAGGGTTAGATACAGCATGAAGACTGAGGGCAGCCATGAGAAGATACTGCAGCAATGCATGCAAATCCCGGAATTAAGATTGCAGGATCCAGAAAACAGACAGACACAAAAACAGATGCTGGAGACTGTAGTTGTGATCCAGTCAATCCACACCTCCCCTCTCCTCCTCCTTGGACCCATGTGTGCATATATAAAGGGTGAGAGTGAGTGTGGGGATCAGGGGATGTGCATTACACTGGATCACTGGCAGTGTGTTCATGATGGAGCAGTACAAGGATACGCAGCTGTTTTCCTCATTCCCTCTCTGGAACTTCTCCTCGTCTTCCTGCTGTTTAGGATCCAGCCTCTTGCTCCTGTCCCAGAGCCTCCAACAGGATGCCCATCGGTGTTCTCTTCAGTCCGATGCTCTCAATCTTGTTCTCGATCTTGTTCTTGAGGTTCCGTAGGCGCAGGGAAGCGTGGATTACAATCACTGGATAAGGAAGGAAATGGGGCTGCATTTAGGAGAGTCTAGACTTGGATGGGGCAGAAATACAGAGACAGATACATGCCAACACACACACAGACTGACACAGGCAGACACACACATGGACAGATGCACACACAGACAGGCACATGCAGAGACACACACACACAGACACCCAGAGACATGCACACAAAAGCACATGCAGACACATGCACAGACGTGTGCAGGCACACATACAGAGAGCAGGTGGAAAGGGACAACACAGAGCAGTTAGGAAGATAAAGGTTGCGAAGCAAGAGAGAAAAGCGAAATGGAAAGCGGTGGGGGAGGGAAGAAGTGAAAAACATGGAGAGAGAGAGAGAGAGAAGGAACAGAAAAATGCGCAGGGGAGGAGATCGCAGGGGCTCTGACCCGAATTTTTAATTCCTCGCTGGCCACGGGGGAGGTGCCAGAGAACTGGAGAACAGCTAAAGTGGTTCCGCTATTTAAGAAGGTTTGTAGAGATAAGCCAGGGGACTACAGGCCAGTGAGTCTCACGTCAGTGGTAGGGAAACTATTGGAGAAAATTCTGACGGAGAGAATCTATCTCCACTTGGAGAGGCAGGGTTTGATCAGGGATAGTCAGCATGGCTTTGTCAGAGGGAGGTCATGCCTAACAAATTTGATTGAATTTTTTGAGGAGGTGACCAGATGTGTAAATGAGGGTATTGCAGTTGATGTAGTTTATATGGATTTCAGCAAAGCCTTTGACAAGGTCCCACATGAGAGACTTATCAAGAAGGCAAATGCACATGGGATACAGGGTAATTTGATAAGGTGGATTCAAAATTGGTTTAGATGTAGGAGACAGAGGGTGATGACAGAAGGATGCTTTAGTGACTGGTAGCCAATGTCCCGTGGCGTACCACAGAGATCTGTGCTGGGTCCCCTATTATTTGTCATTTATATAAACGACATAGATGACTATGTGGGGGCTAGGATTAGTAAGTTTGCGGATGACACAAAGATTGGCCGGGTGGTTAACAGTGAGGTTGAGTGTCTTGGGCTACAGGAAGATATAGATGGGATGGTCAAATGGGCAGATAAGTGGCAGATGGAATTTAACCCTGAAAAGTGTGAGGTGATACACTTTGGAAGGAGTAATTTGACAAGGAAGTATTCAATGAACGGCATGGCACTAGGAAGTTCTGAGGAACAAAGGGACCTTGGCGTGCGTGTCCATAGATCTCTGAAGGCGGAGGGGCATGTTAGTTGGGTGGTGAAAAAGGCACATGGAACACTTGCCTTTATCAATCGAGGCATAGATCATAAAAGTAGGGAGGTCATGTTGGAGTTGTATAGAACCTTGGTGAGGCCACAGCTGGAGTACTGTGTGCAGTTCCGGTCGCCACATTATAGGAAGGATGTGATTGCACTGGAGGGGGTGCAGAGGAGATTCACCAGGATGTTGCCTGGGATGAAACATTTAAGTTATGAAGAGAGGTTGGATAGACTTGGGTTGTTTTCGTTGGAGCAGAGAAGACTGAGGGGCGACTTGATCGAGGTGTACAAGATTATGAGGGGCATGGACAGGGTGGATAGGGAGCAGCTGTTTCCCTTAGTTGAAGGGTCAGTCACGAAGGGACATAAGTTCAAGGTGAGGGGCAGGAGGTTTAGGGGGGATGTGAGGAAAAACTTTTTCACCCAGAGGGTGGTGACGGTCTGGAACGCGCTGCCTGGGAGGGTGGTGGAGGCGGGTTGCCTCACACCCTTTAAAAAGTACCTGGATAAGCACTTGGCACGTTACAACATTCAAGGCTATAGGCCAAGTGCTGGTAAATGGGATTAGGTAGGTAGGGCAGGTGTTTCTCACGTGTTGGTGCAGACTTGATGGGCTGAAGGGCCTCTTCTGCACTGTGTGAATCTGAGAGAGAGGGTGAAGGTGGGAGAGAGGGGAAGGAACAAGGGGAGACAGATGCAGAGAGAGAGAAGGGGAAGGGATGGAGCAGGAGAGAGAGGGGGAAAGGGGAGGAGAGAGACAGAGAAGAATTGGGGAGTACAGGGAGAGATAAAGGGAGGGAAAAGAGAGGGGCAGGGATGGGGGTGGGAGAGAGAGAGAGACAGAAGAGGTGTTAATTGCATATTGTGTTTGAGCTGGGCATTGACTGGTGATTTAATTTTGTCCCCACAAATAGACACAGATTGAAGGTGTGGCTGTTGGATTAGGAGGCGCTTGCTTGTAATCTGCAAGTCTGTAAATAAATGCTTAAAGTGTGCAATGTTTGGCTCCAGTTCTATCCTTCGCCAACTGGATTTTTAAAAATATTTGTTGATGGGACGTGGGCGTCGCTGGCTTGGCCAGCATTTATTGCCCTTTCCGAATTGCCCTTGTTCAGAGGGGCATTTAAGAGTCAACCACATTGCTCTGGGTCTGGAGTCACATGTAGGCCAGACCGGGTAAGGACAGCAGATTTCCTTCCCTAAAGGACATTCGTGAACTGCCTCCCCGTGGCGGAGTGGTGTTGTTATTGTGGGATATAATTGCGATTATGGAAAATAACATGGTGGCAGAGAACAGTTGCTTAAAAGTGGCCATTGTGGAAAAAGGCCAGAAACAAGGGTAGATTATCCGGGTCTGATCTTCCTGGAGTCGGAACCATGTGACCAATGGGAGAATGAAGTGGATATGTGGACACTGGTCACATTCTTCCTAAGGGGGAAGCAAGGTGCGGCCTTGGCACTGTCACTTCCTACATGAGAGTAAAATCGAGTTCAAGTATTTTGTGTACTCGAGGGCTAACGGATGGATACTGATGAAGGAAATCTGCTGTCCTTACCTCACAAAGGTTTGGACTTTCTATTCATGTTCCTGGGTGAAATATATAAAAAGATCATCTGTTCAAACCTTTTAATGAGTCATAGTCAGAGTTCACTAGATTTTGCAAAACAAGTCATTCTGGACCATAATAGATTGCATGACACATTGGCAAAAATTCACTTTGGAGATTCCGGGGTCAGCACTAAGTGTTTAAAGTGCTGCATTGTGCTGAGGTGCCTCTCATGGGACAGGTCCCTGGTTCTAACTGGAGTTTGATCCTCACAAAGGAAGATCCCTGTTGGATCAGATGTTCTGCTGCTTCAAAAAACATTCCTGGGGTTTGCTCCAGCCGTTGGGGAACACGTGGACTGTTCCACACTCACACACAGAATAGAGGACTCAACGATTACCAGATACCGGGTGCAGGCTTCAATACAATGGAAAGGTTTCATGACAAGCAGAGTGAGGATGAAAGCATCTTTAGCAGGTCTGGCTTCTACAGCAGAAGGCAGGATTGGAACAGCGATAACAGGCAAATGAATCTCAGGTATGTCCAAGGCACAGTTAGCTGGTGCAACTCATAACGCCATTATGCGACTAACTGCACAAAGCAGAGACATGGGATCCTCAAAATGACAAATTTTCTTCATGAAATGACAAAGGAGGGGGGTGGAGGAGAAGAGATAGGGGGATGAGGATGTAAAGAGTTGGACTGAAAGGAGGAGAAAGTGGGGAGGGGAGCTCAAGCAGGAGAGAGAGGGCAAAGTGAGTGGCGTAATGGGAGGTGAGGGATCAGAGGGTGGAGGTGATGGAGGAGGGAGGGGAATAGTGGGGTAAGGGAGGGGGGAGAGACAGGATAGAGACCGAGACATAGATGCAGAGACATACCGGCTACGATAAGCAAGCTGGCAAGAGAGAGACTGAGTAGAGGTTAGGCAGGGATGCCAGGAAAACCTTCCAATTTGCAGCAAGTGGGCACTTACTAAGCATGGGGAAGGTGATTCCAAAGAGGAAGACAGCGACACCCCCAACCAGAGAGAGAAGGCAGTAGCTGGCCACCAGCACGGCCATGAGGCAGGGGGTTGGGTGGTTCCTGCGCAGTCTTCGGACCACTGCCTTGTTCTCTGCTGACCACACAAAACCCAGGAAGAGGAGAGTAACCACCGCCCCTCCCAGAAGAGTCTTCAGAGGCTCAATGTACCTGCAACAGGAGAGGAGGGTATCAGGTGGACCTGCACATCTCACCCCACGTCCCTGAATCCCCCCCACTCTGAATCTTACTCGCTGCTTGGCAAACACATTTGCAAAATGGCAGTGCAGTTGAGAGGGGCAGCCCCAAAACTCACTCTGCATTGCCACCTGGTGGCTGCAACCCACAGCTACACCGTGACTGTTTACATAGGAAAAACCAATGGGGCGAGTTCACGTAGCAAACCACGATGGACACAAAAACAGGACCAATTGTGCGGTCAGGAGGTGCAAGACATGGCTTCCTGCTGGTCACCGTGAGTGGGATTTCTGACCCGGTGGCTGGTGTTTACATGCCTCCACTACGGCTGGAGTCACAGATCCCACGCTTTCCAAAGGGCAGCAAGGGACGGGATCGCCCATCCTCTCAGGCCTCTCACTGCAAAGGTACAGCCCCACAAGTACAGAGCCTGGGGATATGTTGTGACATAAAAGACAACACATACAAACATACAAATTAGTTGCAACAGCAGGCCATTCGGCCCCTCCAACCGAGTCCACTGTTTGATGAGATC
>NW_027598791.1:0-17500 GCF_964194155.1 Cetorhinus maximus
CATCTGTGTGTGTGGGTGAGTGTACATCTGTGTGTGTGGGTGAGTGTACATCTGTGTGTGTGTGTGTCTGTGTGTGTACATGTCTCGAAAAGAGAATTGAAACTTTTTTTAAAGAAGAGATGCGAGTTACTTCATGTATCGGCGCCTTTCCTTCCCCCCCACCCCCCTCTCCTTTTTTATTTTATGTATTTATTTTTTCTCTTGCCTTCCCACTCCCCCCCCACCCCACTCATCCTCCTCCTCCCCCCAGCTCAACCCTCACGCCCCCTCCCACCCTCCAACCCACCCCCTCCCCCAAAACCCTCAACCCCCCCCAAACCCCCCGGCTGAAATCGTCCAGGAGTGGGGTACGGACCGGACCGCCGGAGAGGCCGGCAGATCTACCCTCGGTGCCAGGCCCTGGAGCTGGAGAAGGAGTTCCACTTCAACCGGTACCTGGTCAGGCGCGGGAGGATCAAGATCGCCCGTGCGCTGGGACTGACCGAGCGGCAGGTCAAGATCTGGTTCCAGAACCGGCGGATGAAGTGGAAGTAGGAGCTCAGCCTTGCCGGTGTGTCAGCCGCGGGTGGACGGGAAAGACCAGGAGAAATAGCCCAAGCCAGTGGGGCGGACAAGGACAACTACATCAAAACATCTTTCTCTGTTTTAAAGAAAAGAAATCCATTAATATACCCCCACCCACCCCCACCCCCCCACCAACCTCCACCAAAACAAACCTCTACTTCCTTTCACCCACCCAACCCACCCATCGAAATAAAACAAGGGGGTGGGGAGGGGATGAGGGTTTGGGGGTTGGGGGGGTTGCTGGTGAGGCACTCCCCCACCACCACCACCCCAACCACCACCACATCACCACCACTGGGAGCCTTGTGCCACTTTAAAATCAAACATTCTAGATTTTTCAAAACTTTGGTGGTGCGAAAGAGAGAGAGAGATTTAATTTATGTTTAAGTGGTGTGAAAACAAGAGAGAGAGAGAGTGGGGGGGTCGGGGGGAGGAGAAAGACGTTTAATTTATGTTTAAGTTGTGTAAAAAAAAAATGAGCAAGAGTGGGAAATAGAGAGAGGGGGTGGGGGAGAGACATTTAATTTATGCTTAAATTGTGTAAAAATTAGAAAGTGGGACAGAGAGAGAGAGAGAAAGGAGGGAGGAGAGAGACATTTAATTTATGCTTAAATTGTGTAAAAAATCAGAGGCAGAGGGGAGAGAGAGAGAGGGGAGGAAAGAAACATTTAATTTATGCTTAAATTGTGTAAAAATCAGAGACAGAGGGGAGAGAGAGGGAGGGAGGAGAGAGACATTTAATTTATGCTTAAATTGTGTAAAAATCAGAAAGTGGGAGAGAGAGAGAGAAAGGAGGGAGGAGAGAGACATTTAATTTATGCTTAAATTGTGTACAATTCAGAGACAGAGGGGAGAGAGAGAGAGGGGGGGAAAGAGACATTTAATTTATGCTTAAATTGTGTAAAAATCAGAAAGTGGGAGAGAGAGAGAGAGAAAGGAGGGAGGAGAGAGACATTTAAGTTATGCTTAAATTGTGTAAAAATCAAAGAGAGAGAGAGAGGAGGGGGAGCGAGAGACACACTTAATTTATGCTTAAATTGTGTAAAAATCACAGAGAGAGAGAGAGAGAGGAAGAGAAGGAGAGAGAGAGACATTTAATTTATGCTTAAATTGTGTACAATTCAGAGACAGAGGGGAGAGAGAGAGAGGGGGGGGGAAAGAGACATTTAATTTATGCTTAAATTGTGTAAAAATCAGAAAGTGGGAGAGAGAGAGAAAGGAGGGAGGAGAGAGACATTTAAGTTATGCTTAAATTGTGTAAAAATCAAAGAGAGAGAGAGAGGAGGGGGAGCGAGAGACACACTTAATTTATGCTTAAATTGTGTAAAAATCAGAGAGAGAGAGAGAGGAAGAGAAGGAGAGAGAGAGAGACATTTAATTTATGCTTAAATTGTGTACAATTCAGAGACAGAGGGGAGAGAGAGAGAGGGGGGGAAAGAGACATTTAATTTATGCTTAAATTGTGTAAAAATCAGAAAGTGGGAGAGAGAGAGAGAGAAAGGAGGGAGGAGAAAGACATTTAAGTTATGCTTAAATTGTGTAAAAATCAAAGAGAGAGAGAGAGGAGGGGGAGCGAGAGACACACTTAATTTATGCTTAAATTGTGTAAAAATCAGAGAGAGAGAGAGAGAGAGGAAGAGAAGGAGAGAGAGAGACATTTAATTTATGCTTAAATTGTGTAAATTCAGAGAGAGAGAGATTTAATTTATGCTCAAATTGTATAAAAATCAGAGCGTGCGAGAGAGACATTTAATTTATGTTTAAATTGTGTAAAAACCAGAGAGAGGAGGAGGAGAGAGAAAGAAAGACATTTAATTTATGTTATAGTTGGATGAAAATAAGAGAGAGGGAGAGGGGAAGAGAGAGACATTTCATTTATGCTTAAATTGTGTACAAACCAGAGAGAGAGAGAGAGAAAGAGTGGGAGAGAGAGAGAGACAGAGAAAGAGACAGAGACAGAGAGGAGAGAGACATATGACTTATGCTTGATTTGTGTAAAAGAGAGGGGAGAGGGAGAGAGGGGCATTCAATTTATGCTTAAATTGTCGAAAAGAACATAGAGAGACAGAGAGAGAGAGAGAGTCAGGAGAGTGAGACATTTAATTTATGTTTAAATTGTGTAAAATCCAGAGAGAGAGAGAGAGGGGAGGAGAGAGAGGGGGGCATTTAATTTATGTTTAAATTGTGTAAAATCCAGAGAGAGAGAGAGAGAGGAGGAGAGAGAGGGGGGCATTTAATTTATGTTTAAATTGTGTAAAATCCATAGAGAGAGGGGGTGGGAAGAGAGAGAGAGAGAGGGATTTAATTTATGTTTAAATTGTGTAAAAATCAGTGAGAGAGGGGAGGAGAGAGAGAGAGAGAGATTTAATTTATGCTTAAACCGTGTAAAAATCAGAGAGAGGAGGAAGTGAGAGAGACATTTAATTTAAGCTTAAATTGTGTAACAACCAAAGACCGAAGGAGAGAGAGATAGAGAGAGAGGGGAGAGAGAGGAGGATGAGGGAGGATGAGGGATTTAATTTATGCTTAAATTGTGTAAAAATCAGAGAGAGGAGGAGGTGAGAGAGACATTTAATTTAAGATTAAATTGTGTAACAACCAAAGACCGAGGGAGAGAGAGATAGAGAGAGAGAGGATAGAGAGGAGGAGGAGAGAGACATTTAACTTATGCTTAAATTGTGTAAAAATCAGAGTGAGGGAGAGAGATTTAATTTATGCTTAAATTGTGTAAAAATCAGAGAGAGATATTCAATTTATGCTTAAATTGTGTAAAAAAACAGAGAGGGGGAGAGAGAGGGGAGGAGGAGAGAGAGAGACACACATTTAATTTATGATCAAATTGTATAAAAAGCCAGAGGAGAAAGAGAGAGAGAGAGAGAGAAAGGAAGATAGAGAGAGAGAGACATTTAATTAATGCCCAAGATACATAAAAATCAGCGAGAGAGGAGAGAGAGAGAGGAGAGTGGGACATTAAATTTATGTTTAATTTGTGTAAAAATCAGAGAGAAAGGATGAGGAGGAGAGAGAGGGACGTTTAATTTATGCTCATATTGTATAAAAATCAGAGAGAGAGGAGAGAGAGAGGAGAGTGGGACATTTAATTTATGTTTAATTTGTGTAAAATTCAGAGAGAAAGCGGGAGGTGGAGAGAGAGGGACATTTAATTTATGCTCACATTGTATAAAAAACAGAGGGAGCAAGAGAGAGGGAGAGGAGAGAGAGACATGTAAGTTATGTTTAAGTTGTGTAAAAACCAGAGAGAGGGAGTGGAAGAGAGGGGCATTTAAATTGTGTTTAAGTTGTGTAAAAAAAAAACAGAGGGAGGGAGAGAGAGAGGGAGAGAGGGTGGCAGAGAGAGAGAGAGACATTTAATTTATGCTCAAATTGTATAAAAGTCAGAGAGCGCAGAGAGAGAGAGAAGAGAGGGAGAGAGAGACATTTAAGTTATGTCAAAATTATGTAAAGACCAGAGACGGGAGGAGGAGGGAGAGACATACGTTTAATTATGATCAAGTTGTATAAAAATCAGAGAGGAGAGAGAGGAGGAGAGGGAGACATTTAAGATATGTTTAAATTGTGTAAAAACCAGAGAGAGAGAGAGATTGGCAACGAGAGAATGGAGGAGAGAGAGAGAGATTTAATTTGTGCTCAAGTTGTATAAAAATCAGAGAGAGAGAGAGACATTTAAGTTATGTTTAAACTGTGTAAAAACCAGAGAGAGAGAGAGAGATTTAATTTGTGCTCAAGTTGTATAAAAATCAGAGAGAGAGAGAGAGGAGAGAGAGAGACATTTAAGATATGTTTAAATTGGGTAAAAACCAGAGAGAGAGAGAGAATGGCAGAGAGAGAATGGAGGAAAGAGAGAGAGATTTAATTTGTGCTCAAGTTGTATAAAAATCAGAGAGAGGAGAGAGAGAGACATTTAAGTTATGTTTAAATTGGGTAAAAACCAAAGAGAGAGAATGGAAGAGGAAGAGAGATATTTAAGTTATATTTAAGTTGTGTAAAAACCAGAGACGAGAGGAGGAGGGAGAAACATACATTTAATTATGATCAAGTTGTATAAAAATCAGAGAGGAGAGGAGGAGAGGGAGACATTTAAGATATGTTTAAATTGTGTAAAAACCAGAGAGAGAGAGAGAGAGAGAGTGGCAGAGAGAGAATGGAGGAGAGAAAGAGAGAGAGAGATTTAATTTTTGCTCAAGTTGTATAAAAATCAGAGAGAGGAGAGAGAGAGAGACATTTAAGATATGTTTAAATTGTGTAAAAACCAGAGAGAGAGAGTGGCAGAGAGGGAATGGAGGAGAGAGAGAGAGAGAGATTTAATTTGTGCTCAAGTTGTATAAAAATCAGAGAGAGAGAGGGGAGAGAGAGACATTTAAATTATGTTTAAATTGGGTAAAAACCAAAGAGAGAGCGTGGAAGAGAAAGAGAGAGACGTTTAAGTTATATTTAAGTTGTGTAAAAACCAGAGACGAGAGGAGGAGGGAGAGATATACATTTAATTATGATCAAGTTGTATAAAAATCAGAGAGGAGAGAGAGGAGGAGAGGGAGACATTTAAGATATGTTTAAATTGTGTAAAATCCAGAGAGAGAGAGAGAGAGTGGCAGAGAGAGAATGAAGGAGAGAGAGAGCAAGAGATTTAATTTGTGCTCAAGTTGTATAAAAATCAGAGAGAGAGAGAGGAGAGAGAGAGACATTTAAGATATGTTTAAATTGTGTAAAAACCAGAGGGAGAGAGAGTGGCAGAGAGAGAATGGAGGAGAGAGAGAGAGAGATTTAATTTGTGCTCAAGTTGTATAAAATTCACAGAGAGGAGAGAGAGAGACATTTAAATTATGTTTAAATTGGGTAAAAACCAAAGAGAGAGAATGGAAGAGAAAGAGAGAGACATTTAAGTTATATTTAAGTTGTGTAAAAACCAGAGACGAGAGGAGGAGGGAGAGACATGCATTTAATTATGATCAAGTTGTATAAAAATCAGAGAGAGAGGAGAGAGAGGGAGACATTTAAGATATGTTTAAATTGTGTAAAAACCAGAGAGAGAGAGAGAGAGTGGCAGAGAGAGAATGAAGGAGAGAGAGAGCGAGAGATTTAATTTGTGCTCAAGTTGTATAAAAATCAGAGAGAGGAGAGAGAGACATTTAAGTTATGTTTAAATTGTGTAAAAACCAGAGAGAGAGAGATTTAATTTGTGCTCAAGTTGTATAAAAATCAGAGAGAGAGAGAGGAGAGAAACATTTAAGATATGTTTAAATTGTGTAAAAACCAGAGCGAGAGTGGCAGAGAGAGAATGGAGGAGAGAGAGAGAGAGATTTAATTTGTGCTCAAGTTGTATAAAATTCACAGAGAGGAGAGAGAGAGACATTTAAATTATGTTTAAATTGGGTAAAAACCAAAGAGAGAGAATGGAAGAGAAAGAGAGAGACATTTAAGTTATATTTAAGTTGTTTAAAAACCAGAGAGTAGAGGAGGAGGGAGAGACATACATTTAATTATGATCAAGTTGTATAAAAACCAGAGAGAGAGGAGGAGAGGGAGACATTTAAGATATGTTTAAATTGTGTAAAAACCAGAGAGAGAGAGAGAGAGAGTAGCAGAGAGAGAGAATGGAGGAGAGAAAGAGAGAGAGACATTTAATTTGTGCTCAAGTTGTATAAAAATCAGAGAGAGAGGAGAGAGAGAGACATTTAAGTTATGTTTAAATTGTGTAAAAACCAGAGAGGTGAGAATGGAAGAGAAAGAAAGAGAGAGAGACATTTAAGTTATGTTTAAATTGTGTAAAAACCAGAGAGGTGAGAATGGAAGAGAAAGAAAGAGAGAGAGACATTTAAGTTATGTTTAAGTTGTGTAAAAGCCAGAGGGAGAGAGAATGGAGGAGAGAGAGAGAGAGAGAGATGTATAAACGCAGAATTGTGCAGTGTTCCTCATCATTCATGTATACTGTTGTGCCTACCCGCATTGCTGTATTGACCGAAAGGGGATGTTATTATTTAAGATTAAAAAGCCATACATTCCAACGAACTAAAGGCCAATATTTATTGCGTTCCCCCCACCCACCACCCACCCCAATGTAAAACAGCCGACAGAAAACGAGATTCGAATAATCTCGCTTCTTTGGTGCGATGAAGTGATCAGCTTCATTCAACAACAGCAAAAATTATCTTAATAGATTTCTCTTACTCTGTTTTTTTTCAACACAATTATGTGGTTTTTCCTGTTTCCAAAAGGGAGGTCCTGCCTGGGCCGGAAGGACTTTTTTTCGTTATAGTTTTTTTTTGGGGGTGGGGGGTGTGTGTGTGGTGGTTAGGGAGAGAAAATTATCGAAAGGCCCGGGGGAGAGAGAGGCTAGAAATTCAGCGCGAGTGATCTCGATGTTCAGCATTACAGAGCGGTCTTAGATCACAAATCAACATCGTATTCTTAATTGTTAAAAAAGATAGTTTCGAAGAGAGGCAGAGGGAGCGAGGGAGAGAGATGGGGGGGAGACAGCGAAAGAGAGGGAGAGAGAGGGGAGAGGGAGAGATGGGGAGAGAGAGAGGGGGAGGCAGAGAGAGAGAGAGGGGGAGAGAGAGCGGAGAGAGGCAGAGAGAGAGAGGGGGGTAGAGAGAGTGGAGAGAGGCAGAGAGAGAGAGAGAGGAGAGAGGCAGAGAGAGAGAGAGGGAGAGAGAGGGGGAGGCAGAGAGAGAGAGAGGGAGAGAGAGGGGGAGGCAGAGAGAGAGAGAGGGAGGGAGAGGGGAGAGAGGAGAGAGGCAGAGAGAGAGGGGGATAGAGAGACAGAGAGAGGGGGAGAGAGAGGAAAGAGGCAGAGAGAGAGAGGGATAGAGAGGGGGAGGCAGAGAGAGAGGGGGGGAGAGAGAGGAGAGGCAGAGAGAGAGGGGGAGAGAGACAGAGAGAGAGGGGGGAGAGAGAGGAGAGAGGCAGAGAGAGAGAGAGGGAGAAAGAGGGGGAGGCAGAGAGAGAGGGGAGAGAGAGGGGGAGGCAGAGAAAGAGAGAGAGGGAGAGAGAGGGAGAGAGGCAAAGAGAGAGAGGGGGGGGGGAAAGGCAGAGAGAGAGAGGGGGGAAAGAAAGGGGCGAGGCAGAGAGAGAGAGAGAGGGAGGGAGAGGGGTGAGGCAGAGAGAGAGAGGGAGGGAGAGGAGTGAGGCAGAGAAAGAGAGAGGGAGAGAGAGGGGAGAGGCAGAGAGAGAGAGAGAGAGAGGGAGGGAGAGGGGAGAGGCAGAGAGAGAGAGAGGCAGAGAGAGGGAGGGAGGGAGAGGGGAGAACCAGAGAGAGAGAAGGAGGGAGAGGGGAGAGGCAGAGAGAGGAGAGAGGCAGAGAGAGGGAGTGGGAGAGAGAGGGGAAATTGCTAAGTGTTCCAAACCCCACAGGCCAACATGTACAAATGCACACACACACACAGACAAGGTTCATGTCTGGCTCACCTGGTGAAATGAAATTTGGATTCAGTAACTGGAATAATGAATTAAACTTGGTCAGAAGGCTGGCTGTGTACAGGGCTCGGTAGCAGTGAGCTCTTTCCTGCACACCACGTTACTTCCCGTAAATCAATTGAATTCAAAATTAATGGCAGCTTGATTTTCGTTTTTAGAATATCATACCCTTTAGACTGGTTTGCAGGGCGGTGAGGGAGAATGTCTTTATTCCCAACCCCCACCCCCTCCTCTCCACCCCCCTCACACACACACACAGATACACAAACACACAGGCACAGACACACACAGTAACACAGATACACAGATACACAAACACACATACACACAGATACACAAACACACAGACACACAGATACACAAACACACAGACACACACACACACACACACACAGAGATACACAGATACACAAACACACAGACACACACACACAGAGATACACAGATACACAAACACACAGACACAGAGATACACAGATACACAAACACACACACACACACACACACACAGATACACAAACACACAGACACACATACACACAGATACACAAACACACAGACACACAGACACACAGATACACAAACACACACACAGATACACAAACACACAGACACACACACACAGATACACAAACACACAGACACACACACACACACACAGATACACACACACACAGATACACAAACACACAGACACACACACACACAGATACACAAACACACAGACACACACACACAGATACACAGATACACAAACACACAGACACACACACACAGATACACAAACACACAGACACACACACACACAGATACACAAACACACATACACACAGATACACAAACACACACACACACAGATACACAAACACATAGACACAGACACACACACACAGATACACAAACACACAGACACACATACACACAGATACACAAACACACACACACACACACACACAGAGATACACAGATACACAAACACACAGACACAGACACACACACACAGATACACAAACACACAGACACACATACACACAGATACACAAACACACAGACACACACACACAGATACAATGATACACAAACACACAGACACACACACAGATACACAAACACACAAACACACACACACAGATACACAGATACACAAACACACAGACACACACACACAGATACGCAGATACACAAACACACAGACACACACACAAATACACAAACACACAGACACACACACACAGGTACACAGATACACAAACACACAGACACATAGACACACACAGATACACAGACACACACACACAGATACACAAACACACAGACACACAAGCACACACAAGCACACACAGATACACACACAGATACACAAACACACAGACACACACACGCAGATACACAAACACACATGCACACACACAGATACATGTACAGACAGAGATACATAAACACAGAAACAAATACATTGGCACAGATACATAAGCACACACACAGATATACACACACACAGGTACACATAGAGACATAGAGATACATAAACCCAGAAACAGGTACATTGTCACAGATACATAAACACGCACACAGATATATAGATACACACAGATACATAGAAACACACACACACAGTTACACAGGAACAATTACAGATACATAGGGAGTGATATACTCAGAGATAGGCACACACGCCTTTACAAACACAGATATGGAGAAATTCACACATACACACACGCATAAACACTGACAGGTAGGTTGTGATATATTCAGATGTTAAGGAAAAAGTAGAGTTAAGCAAAGATGAGTGCAGTTGAAATCAATTTCTAAATTGTAGCCTGAGGACAGTATCTGGGATAGGCTAGTAAGCGAGAATGAATAGGCCATGGTTTCTGTTCAACATCGGTTTATGTGGGGGCATGTCTGGTGTGTGTCATTTTTTACCTGTATATTAAGGTAACCTGTGGTTGTGTGAGAGAGAGTGTGTGTGGGTGGGTATCTGTGCATGTGTCTGTATTTGGGTGTCTGTGTGTGTGTGTGTGTGTGTGTTTGAGTGTCTGGGCGTATATCTGCAGTGTGTCCTGTGTTGTGTGCATATCAGTGTTGCGAGTGCATGTGTATTTTTGTGTTTTGTGTGCCTATGAGTACACCTGTGGTGTGTTTGTATGTTTTGTGTGACAGTGTGTACCTGTGTGGTGTGCGTGCCTGTGTCTTGTGCATGTGTACCTGTGTTTTCTATGTGCATGTGTATAGCAGTAATGTGTGTGTGTGTCTGTGTGTTATGTGCGTGTATCTGTGTTTTGTATGTGTGTATCTGCTGTATATGTACCTGTGTTGTGTAGGTATCTATGTTATGTGTTTGTGAATCTATATGTGTGTGTGTCTGCGTTGCACGTGTATGTATTGTGTGTCTGGGTGTGTATATCTGTGCTGTATATGTATCTGTATTGTGTATATATCTGTTTTATGTATTTGTGAATCTGTATTTTTCAGGGTGTGTCTATATGTGTTGTGTAACTGTGGCGTATGTGTGTCCGTGTAGTGTATATATCTATTTTATGTGTTTGTGAATCTGTATTGTGCATCTGTGTTGCGTGAGTATGTGTGCATTTGTGTTGTATGTTCTGTGTTGTGCATCTGTGTGTGTGTGTCCATGTTGTATGCATGAATGTGTTGTGCATCTGCGAGTTTCATATGTTTGTATCTGTGTTTGTGTCTGTGTTGTACGTTTGTATGTATCTATGTTTTTTTTGCGTGTGTGTATCTGTGTTGTATGTATGTGTATGTATCTGTGTTGTATGTGTGTGTGTATCTGTGTTGTATGTGTGTGTGTATCTGTGTTGTATGTTTGTGTGTGTGTGTATCTACGTTGTATGTTTGTGTGTGCGTGCTGTACCCGTGTGTGTGCTGTATGTGTGTGTGTATCTATGTTGTATGTTTGTGTGTGCATGCTGCATATGTGTGTGTGTGTGTGTGCTGTATGTATGTGTATGTGTGTGTGCTATATGTGTGTGTGTGCTGTATGTGTGTGTATGTGCTGTATGTGTGTATGTGTGTATCTATGTTGTATGTTTGTGTGTGCGTGCTGCATATGTGTGTGTGTGTGTGTCTGCTGTATGTGTGTGTGTGTGTGTGTGCGCTGTATGTGTGTGTGTGTGTGCTGTGTGTGTGTGTGTGTGTGCTGTATGTGTGTGCGTGTTTCTATGTTGTATGTGTGTGTGTGCGTGCTGTATGTGTGTGTGTGTGTGTGTGTGCGCTGTATGTGTGTGTGTGTGCTGTATGTGTGTGTGTGTGTGTGTGCTGTATGTGTGTGCATCTATGTTGTATGTGTGTGCGTGCTGTATGTGTGTGTGTGTGTGTGTGTGCGCTGTATGTGTGTGTGTGTGCTGTATGTGTGTGTGTGCTGTATGTGTGTGCATCTATGTTGTATGTGTGTGCGTGCTGTATGTGTGTGTGTGTGTGTGTGCGCTGTATGTGTGTGTGTGTGCTGTATGTGTGTGTGTGTGCTGTATGTGTGTGTGTGTGTGTGTGCGCTGTATGTGTGTGTGTGCGTGACTGTGTGTGAGAGAATCTGCGTTTGGTATGTTTCGGTGCAGTCCCCATCGCCCAACACCAGGTGCCGCTAGCGTTCCACGCCTCCCGGTTCACTCTGTCTATTTGGTCTAATGGCCCGTGCGCTAACCTGACACGTTTCATAAAAGAGAAACATGGATTGTGCAAACACACCTTCCCTTCAGGTGTGTGTGTGTGTGTGTGAGAGAGAGAGAGAGAGGCCGGTATCCTGTAGCAGTTTTACTTGTGTTAAGAGCTCTGGAGTTGTTTGTGTTAAAGGTTTCGCTCTGACACATGGGTTGGGAAATTCGCACTCCGAAGGGCCGCTCCGGCCGCCAGTTCTCCGGATCGGGGGTGAACCGCGAGGGGAACTTCCCACAAGGAGGGAACATCCTCTCCGCATCCACCCCTGTCAAGACCCCATCAGGGTCTTAGACCTGCCCTAGTTTAACAGTGACGCTGCAATGCATTCCAACACCTATTCAACTCTCAATTGGAGCCTTGAGTTTTTCCTGTGGTTTTTCCTTCCCCCCCACCTTTCCCCTCCCCAGCTGCCCCCACCCCCTCCCACCACCCCCCCCCAAACCCCACCCCCCCTCCCCACCCCCACCACCATCTCAGCCGCCGAGGCCACGGGCGGGTAACTGTGTCACTGCATATCTGTGCCACTCTCTGTCCCTCTCTCTCTCTCCCTGTCTCTCTCTCACTTTCTCTATCTCTGTCTCTCTCTCTCTGACTCTGTCTTTCTCTCACTGTCTCTCTCTGTCTGTCTGTCTCTTTCGCTGTCTCTCTGTCTCTCTCTCTGTCTCTCTCTCTCTGACTCTGTCTTTCTCTCACTGTCTCTCTCTGTCTGTCTGTCTCTTTCGCTGTCTCTCTGTCTCTCTCTCTGTCTCTGTCTCTCTCTCTGTCTCTCTCTCTCTGTCTCTCTCCCGCTGTCTCTCTCTCTCTGTCTCTCTCTCTGTCTCTTTCTCTGTCTCTCTGTCTCTCACTGTCTGTCTCTTTCTCTGTCTCTCTCTCTCTCTCGCTGTCTCTCTCTGTGTCACTGCATATCTGTGCCACTTTCTGTCCCTCTCTCTCTCCCCCTGTCTCTCTCTCTCTCTCACTTTCTCTGTCTCTGTATCTCTCTCTGACTCTGTCTTTCTCTCACTGTCTCTCTCTCTTTCTGTCTCTCTCTGTCTGTCTCTTTCTCAGTCTCTCTGTCTCTCTCTCCCTGTCTCTTTCCATCTGTCTCTCTCTCTCTGTCTCTCTGTCTCTCTGTCTGTCTCTTTCTCAGTCTCTCCGTCTCTCTCTCGCTCTGTCTCCATCTCTCTCTCTGTCTCTCTCTCTCTCTGTCTCCCTCCCTCTCTCTCCCTGTCTCTTTCTCTCTGTCTCTCTCTCCCTGTCTCTGTCTCTCCGTCTCTGTCTCCCTCTCTCCCTCTCTCTGTCTATCTTTCTCACTCTTTGTCCCCTAAACGTCAGTTTCATGGGAAATATTTAAGATTATGTTATGGACGTTGCAATGTAACGTGTCTGGGCCGATGTGTGTGTGAGAGAGTGTGTAACTGCGCATATCTGTATGCCTGTGAGTGTGTGGGTGTCTTGTGACTGTGTCTGTGTATGGGAATGTGTTTCTGTATGTCTGTGAATGTGTGTGTCTGCCTGTGTCCGTATGCCTGTGAGTGATTGTGTGTCGTGTGTGTGTGTGTGTGAATGTGTGTATGTATGTGTGCCTGTGTATGGGAATATGTCTGTATGCCTAT
Source organism: Cetorhinus maximus (assembly GCF_964194155.1). Lineage (NCBI taxonomy): Eukaryota > Metazoa > Chordata > Chondrichthyes > Lamniformes > Cetorhinidae > Cetorhinus > Cetorhinus maximus. The sequence goes on from NW_027598791.1 coordinate 13,272, forward strand.
GAATGTGTGCCTTGTATGTGTGTCTTGTATGTGCCTGTGTGTGTGTATGTGTGTATGTATGTGTGTATGTATGTGTGCCTGTGTATGGGAATATGTGTCTATATGTCTGTGAATGTGTGCCTTGTGTGTGTGTGTGTGTGTGTGTGTGTGTCTGTGCATGTGTCAGAGTATGGTATGTGAGTGTCTCTCTATGTATATATGTGTGTCTGTGCCTGTGTGTTTGTGTGTGTGTGCGTGTGTGGTGTGTGTGTGAGTATGTGCGTGCCTGTGTATGGGATTATGTGTCTGTATGTCTGTGATTGTGTGCCTTGTGTGTGTGTGTGTGTGTGTGTGTGCATCTGTGCGTGTGTGAGAGCATGTGTATGTGAGTGTCCCTCTATGTATATATGTGTGTCTGTGCCTGTGTGTTTGTGTGTGTGTGTGTGTGTGTGTGCATCTGTGCGTGTGTGAGAGCATGTGTATGTGAGTGTCCCTCTATGTATATATGTGTGTCTGTGCCTGTGTGTTTGTGTGTGTGTGTGTGTATCTGTGCGTGTGTGAGAGCATGTGTATGTGAGTGTCCCTCTATGTATATATGTGTGTCTGTGCCTGTGTGTTTGTGTGTGTGTGTGTGTATCTGTGCGTGTGTGAGAGCATGTGTATGTGAGTGTCCCTCTATGTATATATGTGTGTCTGTGCCTGTGTGTGTGTATATCTTTGTGGATGTGTGTTTACTTTCCTATGTGTACGTCGATGTTTGTGTGCTCCCGTGTGCCTGTGTGCACATGTTTGTCTCCCTGTTTGTCTGGGATTGCTTGTCCGCGTGGCCCACCTTGGCCTGTCCATCTCCGTGTTCAGTTGGAGGTTGGTGAGGCCACGCCAATATCCAGACAATAGCTGAAAGAATGGTTAGCGTCCCCTCCTTGATATCTTCCACTGCGGGGGAGGAGCAAACCTCCCCAGGAGAGTTTACGAACTTACATGCAAACATACGGACATACACGTGGACATACAAACACACATACAAACATACGAGCTAGCAGCAGGAGGCGGCCACTCGGCCCCTCGAGCCTGCTCCCCCATTCAATAAGATCATGGCTGATCTGATTGTAACCTCAGCCCCACATTCCTGCCTCCCTCAATAACCCATCGCCCCCACCCTTGTCCATCAGGAATCCATCCACCTTGGCCTTAAAAACATTCAGAGTCTCTGCTCCCTCCGCCTTTCGAGGAAGAGAGTTCCAGAGACTCACCCACCCCCCCTCGGAGAGAAAACATTTCTCCTCGTCTCCGTCCTAAATGGGCCACCCCCTTATTTTTAAACAGTGACCCCCCCCCTCCCCACCTCGTTCTAGATTCTCCCACAAGAGGAAACATCCTCTCCACATCCCCCCCTGTCGAGACCCCCCCCTCAGGATCTTATAGGTTTCGATCAAGTCGCCTCTCACTCTTCTAAACTCCAGCGGATACAAACCCAGCCTGTCCGACCTCTCCTCACAAGACAACCCGCCCGTTCCAGGCGTTAGTCTGGTTCAACCTTCTCTGAACGGCTTCCAACGCATTTACACCCTCCCTTAAATAAGGAGACCAGTGCCGTACACAGTACTCCAGATGTGCTCTGACCAATGTCCAGGTATTAGTTTGGCCGCTCCAGGCATCCCCCTGCATTTTTCCTGCCCGAATTATCCTTGTGTACAATTGTAACCGAATGTTTTGCTATACCGAGGGTTATATGTTACAGGAAAGCCTTTACCCATGGCTGCACTGGCCATCCAGCCACATTCACCCACAGTGGGAGATCCATCTAAACCAAAAATACTCGGTTAGCAACTTTCCAGCGAGGACGTGTCCAGTTAGGATTTTACTGATGTTTAGGAAGTGTTGAGACGAGCACTTGAAAGGCCGCAGTTCACAGAGCTACTGGGCCGAGTGCTGGGAAATGGGATTAGAATAGATGGGTGCTTGGTGGCCGGCACGGACCCGATGGGCCGAAGGGCCCTGTTTCTGCGCTGAGTGACTCGATGGCTCTGCGGTCCGGTCCCTGTTTCAATTCTATCGATTAGGTGGCTGTTTCCTCTCCTTCGCTTGCCCCCTCCCCCTCCGAACCCCAACCTCACCCTTCCCCCACTAACCCCACCCCAACCCCACCCTCCCCACCACCACCGCCCCCCACTATCACCACCCCAACCCCAGCTTCCCCCCACTATCCCCACCCCAACCCCACCCTCCACCCCACTATCCCCACCCCAACCCCATCCGCCCCCCACTATCTCCACCCCAACCCCACCCTCGCCCCACCGTCCCCCACTATCCCCACCCCAACCCCACCCTCACCTCACCGCCCCCCACTATCTCCACCCCAACCCCACCCTCGCCCCACCGTCCCCCACTATCCCCACCCCAACCCCACCCCCGCCTCACCGCCCCCCACTATCTCCACCCCAACCCCACCCCAAACCCACCCTCCCCCCGCTATCCCCACCCCAACCCCACCCCAACCCCACCCCAACCCCAACCTCCCCTTGCTATCCCCTACCCAACCCCACGCCAACCCCACCCTCCCCCCCACCGCCCCTCCACTATCCCCACCCCAACCCCACCCTCCCCCCACCGCCCCCCACACCCCACACCAGCCCCATCCTCCATCCCCAGCCCCACCCACTCCCCAACCGAACCACCCTCCATCCCCCAGCCCCGCCCACCCCCCACCCCACGCCACACCCGCTCCCCACCCTGCCCCTCACCCCCAGCCCCGCCCACTCCCCACCCCAACCCCACCCTCCAACACCCCAGCCCCGCCCACTCCCCACCCCAACCCCACCCTCCAACCCCCCAGCCCCGCCTACTCCCCACACCAGCCCCATCCTCCATCCCCAGCCCCACCCACTCCCCACCCCAACCCACCCTCCAATCCCCCCAGCCCCACCCACTCCCCACCCCAACCTCACCCTCCAACACCCCAGCCCCGCCCACTCCCCACACCAGACCCACCCTCCACCCTCAGCCCCGCCCACTCCCCACCCCAGACTCACCTTCCACCCTTAGCCCAGCCCACTTCCCACCCCACCCCCACACTCCAACCCCAGCCCCGCCCACTCCCCACCCAAACCCCACGCTCCAACCCCCTCAGCCCCGCCCACTCCCCACTCCAACCCCACCCTCCAACCCGCCAGCCCCGCCCACTCCCCACCCCAGACCCACCCTCCATCCCCCCAGCCCCGCCCACTCCCCACCCCAGACCCACCCTCCATCCCCCCAGCCCCGCCCACTCCCCACCCCAGCCCCACCCTCCATCCCCCAGCCCCGCCCTCTCCCCAACCAGACCCACCCCCAGCCCCGCCCACTCCCCATCACAACCCCACCCTCCAACCCCAGCCCCGCCCACTCCCCACCCCGGCTCCACCCTCCAACCCCAGACCAGCCCACTCCCCACCCCAGACCCACCCTTCATCCCCCAGCCCCGCCCACTCCCCACACCAGCCCCACCCTCCATCCCCCAGCCCCGCCCACTCCCCAGCCCAGCCCCACCCTCCACCCCCAGCCCCGCCCACTTCCCACCCCACCCCAACCTCCATCCCTCAGCCCCGCCTACTCCCCACCCCGGACCCACCCTCCAACCCCCAGCTCCGCCCACTCCCCACACCAACCCCACCCTCCAAACCCCAGCCCCGCCCACTCCCCACCCCAACCCCACCCTCCACCCCCAGCACCGCCCACTCCCCACCCCAGCCCTATCCTCCAAACCCCAGCCCCGCCCACTCCCCACCCCAGACCCACCTTCTTAGCCCCGCCCACTTCACACCCCACCCCCATCCTCCATCCCCGAGCCCCGCCCACTCCCCACCCCAGCCCCACCCTCCACTCCCAGCCCCGCCCACTCCCCACCCCAGACCCACCCTCCATCCCCCAGCCCCGCCCACTCCCCACCCAGACCCACCCACAGCCCCGCCCACTCCCCACCCAGACCCACCCACAGCCCCGCCCACTCCCCACCGTCTGCAACCAAATTCCTACCGAGTGACAGGGGCTCTCTAAAGCTTCCCAACTCCCATCGCATCCCGAGATTCGCCCCTTCACCACCCCCTTCCCCCACCCCCCCACCCCCACCCATCCCTCAAACCCCCCACCCCCCCCCTTCCCCCCAACCCCCTCCCCCCCACCTCCCTCCAACGTGAGATATTGAACCTACAGAGAGTCAATGTCTGCAAAACTGTCTCTTTGTCCCGGGCGCCCATCCACCGGCCTCGATG
>NW_027598791.1:22500-36750 GCF_964194155.1 Cetorhinus maximus
CGTAGTGTGTTACAATCTGCATGTAATTACAGGACATGGACAATATTGTAGCGTGTTACAATCTGCATGTAATTACAGGACAGGGACAATATTGTAGCGTGTCGCAATCTGCATGCAATTACAGGACATGGACAATATTGTAGCGTGTTACAATCTGCATGTAATTACAGGACATGGACAATATTGTAGCGTGTTACAATCTGCATGTAATTACAGGACATGGACAATATTGTAGCGTGTTACAATCTGCATGTAATTACAAGACATGGACAATATTGTAGCGTGTTACAATCTGAATGTAATTACAGGACATGGACAATATTGTAGTGTGTCACAATCTGCATGTAATTACAGGACATGGACAATATTGTAGTGTGTTACAATCTGCATGTAATTACAGGACATGGACAATATTGTAGCGTGTTACAATCTGCATGTGATTACAAGGACATGGACAATATTGCGGTGTGTCACAATCTGCATGTAATTACAGGACATGGACAATATTGTAGCGTGTTACAATCTGCATGTAATTACAGGACGGGGACAATATTGCGGCGTGTTACAGAGCCTGGATATATAATCACAGCAGCAAAGGGAAAAGTCTCACCTGGGTAGGAGCACGGGCTGTGTGGGACTGAGTTTGCAGTCTGCCTCGGCTTCCTGATGATAAATATATAATTAGCATTGTTAATATTAATTGACAATGATTAATATATATTTAGTATTCTAAATATTAATTGCCAATGATTGATATACAATTAGTTTTGTTGTTATTAATTGACAATGATTAACATATAATTAGTATTGTTAATATCAGTTGACAATAAATGATGAATAATTAGTATTGTGAATATCAATTAACAACGATTAATATATAATTATCATTGGTAATGTTAATTAATAATAATTAATATATATTCAGTATTGTTAATATTAATTGACAATGATTAACATGTAATTAGTATTGTTAATATCAGTTGACAATAAATAATGAACAATTAGTATTGTGAATATCAATTAACAACGATTAATATATAATTAGCATTGGTAATATTAATTAATAATGATTAATATATATTCAGTATTGTTAATATTAATTGACAATGATTAACATATAATTAGTAGTGTAAATATTAATTGACAATGATTAATATACAATTACTATTGTTAATAATAGTTGACAATGATTAATACAGAATTAGCATTGTTACTATCAATTAAAATGATTAATACATAATTAACATTATGAATATCAATTGACGGTAACTAATATATAATTAGTGTTGTCTATATCAATTAGGAATGATTACTATATAATTAGTATCGTGAATATCAACTGACAATAATTAATATATAATTAGTATTGTGAATGATTAAATAATTAGCACTGTGAATATCAAATGACAATGATTAATACATAATTAGTAATGTTAATATCAATTAGCAATGGTTAATATATAATTAGTAGTGATGATATCAGTTGACAAGGATTCATATATAATTAGTAATGTTAATATCATTTGACAATGATTAACATATAATTAGTATTGTGAATACCAATTGACAATAATTACTGTATAATTAGAACTGTTAATATCAATTAATAACGCTTAATGTAGAATTAGTATTGTTTATATCAATTAACAATGATTAATCAAGAACTAGTAGTATTGTAAATATTATCTAACAATTATTAATATATAATCAGTATTGTTAATATTAATTACAAACAATTAACATATAATTAGTATTGTTAATATCAATTGACAATGATTAACATATAATTAGTAGTGTAAATATTAATTGACAATGATTAATATACAATTACTATTGTTAATAATAGTTGACAATGATTAATACAGAATTAGCATTGTTAATATCAATTAAAATGATTAATACATAATTAACATTATGAATATCAATTGACGGTAACTAATATATAATGTGTTGACAATATCAATTGGGAATGATTACTATATATTACTATATAATTAGTATTGTGAATATCAATTGATATATAATTAGTTTTAATATTAATTAACGATGATTAATATATAATTAGTTTTGTTAATATTAATAATTAATAAATTATTAGTTTTATAGATCTTAATTGATAACGGTTAATATATAATTCGTCTTGTTAATATTGATAAATAACGAGTAATCTTTAATTAATATTATTGATCAGTGTTGCTATTAGCTAATTATTAATAGCTAATTATTACTATTTATATTCCAACGCAAAACTCAATTCTCACTCCTGATCTCGGGGAATATTTTTTCTCAGAAGCAGCGTGATTTCAGAGCTGAAAATAAGTGAATGTTAAGCGGTTTGCAAAGACCGGTCTGAGGGGCGTTTAGTGCAGAACAGACTTCAGCGATCACGGCGGGTTTGCAAAGGGTCGCATTTCGGCTGTTTGCCGATGAGTTGTGGGGTAATGCTTCAGGGTCACTACAGAAGAAAGTTGTCGGGATGGGGGGTGGGGGTGGGGGTGGTGGGGGGGAGGAAGGCCATTCGGCCCATCGTGCCGGTGCTCGGCGTTTGGAATTCGATTGGCCTCACTACTTCACCGAATCCAAATACAGCGGATGCTGCAAATCCCAAATAAAGACAGAAAATGCTGGAGGGAAGAGGGAGGTGGGGTGTGGGGTGTGGGGTGGGGGGCTGGGGGAGGGAATCAGCAGGTCTGGCAGCCTCTGGTGAGAGAGAAACAGAGTTCACGTTTCGTGTCCCCATGACCCTTCTTCAGAGCGATGACAGAGAGAGAGGGAGAAAGGGAGACAGACGGAGAGAGAGAGACACACACAGAGTGAGGGAGAGAGAGAGTCAGACAGACAAAGGGAGAGACAGACAGAGAGTCGACAGAGAGAGACAGACAGAGAGATTGAGACAGAGACACACACAGAGAGAGAGAGACACACACATCGAATCTAATCTCTCTTTCCCTTCAGCCTATTTATTTCTACTTCCATTGGGACAGTGTAGAGGGAGCTTTACTCTGTATCTAACCCCGTGCTGTACATGTCCTGGGAGTGTTTGATGGGGACAGTGTAGAGGGAGCTTTACTCTGTATCTAACCCCGTGCTGTACCTGTCCTGGGAGTGTTTGATGGGGACAGTGTAGAGGGAGCTTTACTCTGTATCTAACCCCGTGCTGTACCTGTCCTGGGAGTGTTTGATGGGGACAGTGTAGAGGGAGCTTTACTCTGTATCTAACCCCGTGCTGTACCTGTCCTGGGAGTGTTTGATGGGGACGGTGTAGAGGGAGCTTTACTGTGTACCTGACCAAGAGTTGAATTGAAATTGACCCCGGCTTTAATCACTTTTGCCCCAAATGATTTTCGTTTCTCTGTTTTTTGCAGGTTTGCTGTAGCTGGGATATGGCGGGCCATGGGCAGTGAGTGTTTCAGAATGGCTTTGCTTTTTTTTTTGGGTTGTGTTTTGATGTTTGGTTGTGTTTGGGGGCGGGGCGCCGTCTGACACATGCTGTGAGGTAGCGGTAAGAGAATAGAGAGCGGGGTTCGACGAATGAATGGCCGCTTCCTGAATTACCCTACTGTAAACTCAACTGGCTGCGGATGTCTGTCGTAAACTCGGCTGGGGCTGCAAGTCTCACACGGTGGAGGAGGTGGGAGGTGGGGGTGGGGGTGCTACAAGAGATGGAGTGAGACAGAGGGAGAGATCAGCAGAAGATACATGGTACATGATACATGGATGGGAGAGGTCTGGAGGGTTATGGACTAGGTGCAGGTCAATGGGACTAGCGGAATAATATTTCGGCACAGACTAGAAGGGCCGAATGACCTGTTTTCTGTGCTGTAGTGTTCTATGGTTCTAAGAGACAGAGGAGAAGAGGGGGACAGATCTGGAAAGACTGAGGCGGGTAAAGAACGCTTGAGGATGGGCCGAGAGAGGTCCAGAAAGAGGGAAACAGGGAGAGAGAGAGAGAAATTGAAGACACAGGAGATAGAGGTCACACACCACTGAGGAGAGACAGGAAGCAAGGCAGAAGGTGGATAGGGAGAGGGGAGGGACAGAGGGAGAGGGAGAGGGAGGTAGGCAGGGAGACAGAAAGAAAGGCGGGAAGAGACAGAAGGAGAAAGGGGCTGAGAGAGGGGTGCAGAGGAAGAGAGTGAGGGGGGGAAGGGGAGAAAGAGTGAGACAGGGACTGACACAGAGAGAAAGAGATGGAATGGGAGAAATGGGGAGATGATGTACGTCTAGTTGTTAAAAATCCCTTTCTTATTTTCCATGAAGTTAGTTATAAATATATATATAGAGAGAGGGAGAGAGATGGAGAGACAGAGAGGCAGACAGAGAGAGACAGAGACAGAGAGACAGGGAGACAGGGAGAGAAAGTGAGAGGCAGAGAGAAAGGCAGAGAGGGAAGGAGAGATAGAGGGAGAGAGAGAGAGAGAAAGTGAGAGACAGAGAGAGACAGAGACGGGGAGAGAGAGAGAGTGCGAGACAGGGAGAGAAAGTGAGAGGCAGAGAGAAAGGCAGAGAGGGAAGGAGAGATAGAGGGAGAGAGAGAGAGAGAGAAAGTGAGAGACAGACAGATAGTGAGAGACAGAGAGAGAGTGAAAGACAGAGAGAAAGTGAGAGACACAGAGAGAAAGTGAGAGACGGTGCAAGAGACTGAAAGAGACAGAGAGAGAGAGAGAGAAAGTGGAAGGGGAGAGACCAAGAGAGAGAAAGTGAAAGGGGAGAGGCAGAGAGAGAGAGTTGGAGATAAGGTTAGAGAGAGTGAGAGGCAGAGAGAGATACAGGGAGATGCAGAGGCAGTGATAGGGGAGAAAGGCAGATTTTTAAAAAAAAACAGAGAGGGGATGAAATAGAGCGAGAGACTGAGAGAGAGAGAGAATGACAGAAATAAGAGAGACGGAGAGGGGGAGAGAGTCAGAGGGGGGAAAAAATACCTGTCTGAGATGGAGTGAGACAGAGGGAGAGATCAGCAGAAGAGACAAAGGAGAAGAGGGTGACAGATCATGAAAGACTGAGGCGGGTAAAGAACGCTTGAGGATGGGCCGAGAGAGGCCCAGAAAGAGAGAAACAGGGAGAGAGAGAGAGAAATTGGAGACACAGGAGATAGAAACAGAGAGGTCACACACCCTTCCAGGAGGCAGGGGCTGAACTGTCATCTGCTTCGAACTGATGCGGCAAGTCCGGATCCGTACCAGCCTCATTCCTAAGATTTCTGTATCCAAATTCCCAGCATTTCTACCTTCCCGGGCCAATGAGGGGTACAAGTGATGGAGCCTGGGGGGCTGTGGGTGGCTGGTTTGGAGTACGCGCCGCTCCGATGTGTGCAGCCAGCTCCTACACACGTACCTGGTGTAAAGAGAAATGGACACCTCCCAACCCCCAGATATGACAGAAATCTCCCGATTTGGAATATCCAAAATCAAACATGTGTGTATGTGCGTGTGTGTGAGAGAGAGAGAAAGAGAGAGAAGTAGAGAAATTTAGGTAGAGATAGAGAAAGATAGAGAGATATAGAACAGGGGGAGAGAGCAGAGAGAGAGAGGAGTGTGAGGTAGGGAAATAGAGGTAGAGATGGAGAGATATAGAAAAGGGAAAGAGAGAGAGAGAGAAAGAGAGTGAGGTGGAGAAATAGAGGTAGAGAGAGATAGAGAGATATATAGAAAAGGGAGAGAGAGCAGAGGGAGAGAGAAAGAGAGCAAGGTAGAGAAAAAGAGGGAGAGGTACGGAGAGAGGTATTGGAAAAGGTAGAAAGAGAGAGGTAGATATAGAGAGATAGAGGGGGAGGTATAGAAGAAAGGGGAAGAGAGAGGTAGAGATAGAGAGATAGAGGGGGAGGTTTAGAAGAAAGGAAGAGAGAGGTAGAGATAGAGAGAGGTTTAGAAAAAGAGAGAAAGAGAGCGGGGTAGGGAAAAGAGATGGAGAGAGAGAGAGAGAGGTAAAGAAAGAGAGAGCAGGGGGTATAGAAAAATAGAGAGATGGAGTGAGAGAGAGAGATAGCGGGAGAGATACAAAAAGAGAGAGGGGGAAAGAGAGTGAGATCAAGAAATAGAGGGAGAGATAGCGAGAGATAGAGAGAGGTATAGAGAAATAGAGAGAGAGAAAGTGAGAGAAAGGGCGAGGTAGAGAAATAGAGGCAGAGATGGAGAGAGACAGAGTGGTATAGAAAGAGAAAGAGAGAGAGAGAGAACCTGATATGGTGATGTATAAAGAGATGTATATTTGGATAGATGGATAGAAGGATAGAGAGATTGATATATAGATGGATGGATAGACAGACAGATAGAAAGACATGCAGACAGATAAACAGAGACACACAGATAGATAGATAGATAAGTCAGACAGGGACAAACAGAATGGGACCTAGAGACAGTGAGTCATGTACAGATGGAAAGATAGACGGAGGAAAACAGGCACAGAAGTAAAGAGGCGTGGAGAATTGAGTTAAAATGAGATAGAAAAACAGACAGTGAAATGACTGTGTGCAAGGCTGACAGGGAGGCAGACAGAGAGAGAGAGAGAGAGACATAAAGAGATGGGGATAGGTAAACAGAGATCATTTGGGGATCAGTGGGAAAGTGGGAGAGAGGTGCCAGTGAAAAGATAGAAAGCGGACAGAGGCGGAGAAAGAGAGAGGGAGAGGGATGGAGAGAAATCACTCACCCAAATGTAAACACCAATGAGCTGACAGGGTTCAGTCGCCTGTGAGCCACTCAATGCTTCCAAGTAGGATTAGAAACAGGGGCACTACCAAGAGTGTAAATCCTTGAGATAATTTCACTAAAGTGCCTCAATTTGTCCCTGCCTGTTCACCCTGGGTGAATGTTAAGTTCTGCCGTTTGGTGGATAATGTAATCCAGAAAAACCAAGGGTCCAGATTGCCAATGTCCCCAGCCTATATTGTAAGAAATCTAATTGTGCACTGTAGTTAGTCAAGGGTAGTCTTTTTTTTAAATTATCCTTTAATATCCTTATATGTTAATGATTTAGATGAGGCAATTAAATGTAATATCTCCACATTTGCAGGTGACACAAAGCTGGGTGGGAGGGGTGAGCTGTGAGAAGGTTGCACAGATGCTTCAGGGTGATTTGGACAAGCTGAGTGAGTGGGCAAATGCATGGCAGATGCAGTATAATGCGGATAAATGTGAGATTATCCACTTTGGTAGCAAAAACAGGAAGGCAGATTATTATCTGAATGGCTATAAATTGAGAGAGGGGAATGTGCAACGAGACCTGGGTGTCCTCGTATACCAGTCATTGAAGGTAAGCATTGCAGGTGCAGCAGGCGGTAAAGAAGGCCAATGGTATGTTGGCCTTCATAGCCAGAGGATTCGAGTACAGGAACAGGGATGTCTTGCTGCAATTGTACAATGCCTTGGTGAGACCACACCTGGAATATTGTGTGCGGTTTTGGTCTCATCTGAGGAAGGATGTACTTGCTATAGAGGGAGTGCAGCGAAGGTTTACCCATCTGATCCCTGGGATGGCGGGACTGACATATGTGGAGAGATTGAGTCGATTAGGATTATATTCACTGGAGTTCAGAAGAATGAGGGGGGATCTCATAGAAACCTATAAAACTCTAACAGGACTAGACAGGGTAGATGCAGGAAGGATGTTCCCGATGGTGGTGGGGGGAGTCCAGAACCAGGGGGTCACAGTCTGAGGATACGGGGTAGACCATTTAGGACTGAGATGAGGAGAAATTTCTTCACCCAGAGTGTGGTGAGCCTGTGGAATTCGTTACCACAGAAAGTAGTTGAGACCAAAACATTATATGTTTTCAAGAAGGAGTTAGATATAGCTCTTGGGGGGGTCTAGAACCAGGGGAACAGCCTCAGGATAAGGAGCAGGGCATTTAGGACTGAGTTGAGGAGGGAATTTCTTCACTGAGAGGGTGGTGAATCTTTGGAATTCTCTACCCCAGGGAGGCTGGGGAGGCCCCAGTCAATGAGCGTGTCCAAGACTGAGATCAATAGATCTCTGGAGACTAGTGACATCGAGGGACACGGGGATAGTTCAGGGGAAGCGGTTGTTGAGGTAGACGATCAGCCATGATGGAGTTGAATGGCGGAGCAGGCTCGAGGGGCCGAATGGCCCACTCCCGCTCCCATTTCCTAGGTTCCCATGTGGTCCGTGAATATTGTTTCCCGAGCCAACCCATCCATCCCTTTCCTACCACGTCACAATGGCCCTTCTTTCACTTCCGGTCCCACTCTTGAAGTTCACCCGGGTCAACTTTCCTCAGTAATAGACCTCAAAACGAAAGCGGGCGCTGGGGGGTTGTTGGGGGGCTGGGGGTTGCTGGGGGTTGTTGGGGGTTGCTGGGGGTTGTTGGGGGTTGTTGGGGGTCTGGGTGGTTGTTGGGGGGCTGGGGGTTGTTGGGGGGCTGGGGGTTGTTGGGGGGCTGGGGGGTTGTTGGGGGGTTGTTGGGGGGCTGGGGGGTTGTTGGGGGGCTGGGGGGTTGTTGGGGGGCTGGGGGGTTGTTGGGGGGCTGGGGGGTTGTTGGGGGACTGGGGGTTGTTGGGGGGCTGGGGGGGTTGTTGGGGGGCTGGGGGGTTGTTGGGGGTCTGGGTGGTTGTTGGGGGGCTGGGGGGGTTGTTGGGGGGCTGGGGGTTGTTGGGGGGCTGGGGGGGTTGTTGGGGGTCTGGGTGGTTGTTGGGGGGCTGGGGGGTTGTTGGGGGGCTGGGGGTTGTTGGGGGGCTGGGTGGTTGTTGGGGGGCTGGGGGGGTTGTTGGGGGGCTGGGTGGTTGTTGGGGGGCTGGGTGGTTGTTGGGGGGCTGGGGGGTTGTTGGGGGGCTGGGGGGGTTGTTGGGGGGCTGGGGGGTTGCTGGGGGTTGTTGGGGGTTGTTGGGGGGCTGGGGGTTGTTGGGGGGCTGGGGGGTTGTTGGGGGGGCTGGGGGTGGTGTGTGAGGGAGGGAGGGGGTTCCTGGGGCGGGGCAGGATGGGTCTTATTGAAGATAAGGACACGTCCATTGGGTTCATGTGTCTGGTGAAGGGCGAGATCCCCAACCCCGTCCCTCCACCCCACCCCCTCCACCCCACCGGGCTCCCCCACCTCCCCTCCCTCCGCCCCAGACAGGGTGCCAGGGGAGGGAAATCGATAAGTGAACAGTAAACGGGCAGACAGGCAAGCCAATTCAATAGCAGACCCGGCTAGATGCACGGGAAGAGATGAAGATTGATAGAAGGTCAAATGGACAGGTAGAGCGGTAGAAGGCTCGTCAAAAAGATCAACCAACAGGAATATTTTATGTGTGTGTGTGCGTATATAGATGGATGGATGGATAGATGGATGAAGATAGAGAGATGAACTGATGTAGAGAGAGAGATGGATAGAGAGAGATTGAGACATAGATAGAGGTAGCGAGAGATAGGTAGATGAATGGATGTAGATAGAGAGATAAATAGGTAGATGAATGGATGTAGAGAGAGAGATAGAGATAGAGAGAGAGATCGGTAGAAGAATGGATGTAGAGAGAGAGAGAAAGAGATAGAGAGAGATGGGTAGATGAAGGGATGTAGATAGAGAGATAAATAGGTAGATGAATGGATGTAGAGAGAGATAGAGAGAGAGAAAGAGATAGAGAGAGATCGGTAGATGAATGGATGTAGAGAGAGAGAGAGAAAGATAGAGAGAGATCGGTAGATGAATGGATGTAGAGAGAGAGAGAAAGAGATAGAGAGAGAGATCGGTAGATGAATGGATGTAGAGAGAGAGAGAGAAAGAGATAGAGAGAGATGGGTAGATGAAAGGATGTAGATAGAGAGATAAATAGGTAGATGAATGGACGTAGAGAGAGGTAGAGAGAGAGATAGAGAGAGAGATCGGTAGATGAATGGATGTAGAGAGAGAGAGAGAAAGAGATAGAGAGAGAGATGGGTAGATGAAGGGATGTAGATAGAGAGATAAATAGGTAGATGAATGGATGTAGAGAGAGATAGAGAGAGATAGAGAGAGAGATCGGTAGATGGATGGATGTAGATAGAGAGATAAATAGGTAGATGAATGGATGTAGAGAGAGAGATAGAGATAGAGAGAGAGATCGGTAGAAGAATGGATGTAGAGAGAGAGAGAAAGAGATAGAGAGAGATGGGTAGATGAAGGGATGTAGATAGAGAGATAAATAGGTAGATGAATGGATGTAGAGAGAGATAGAGAGAGAGAAAGAGATAGAGAGAGATCGGTAGATGAATGGATGTAGAGAGAGAGAGAGAAAGATAGAGAGAGATCGGTAGATGAATGGATGTAGAGAGAGAGAGAGAAAGATAGAGAGAGATCGGTAGATGAATGGATGTAGAGAGAGAGAGAAAGAGATAGAGAGAGATGGGTAGATGAAAGGATGTAGATAGAGAGATAAGTAGGTAGATGAATGGACGTAGAGAGAGATAGAGAGAGAGATAGAGAGAGAGATCGGTAGATGAATGGATGTAGAGAGAGAGAGAGAAAGAGATAGAGAGAGAGATGGGTAGATGAAGGGATGTAGATAGAGAGATAAATAGGTAGATGAATGGATGTAGAGAGAGATAGAGAGAGAGAGATAGAGAGAGAGATCGGTAGATGGATGGATGTAGAGAGAGAAAGAGATAGAGAGAGAGATAGGCAAATGAGAGATAGAGAGAGAGAGAGAGAGATGGAGAGAGAGAGAGATCGGTAGATGAATGGATGTAGAGAGAGATAGAGAGAGAGATAGAGAGAGAGATCGGTAGATGAATGGATGTAGAGAGAGAGGGAGAGATAGAGAGAGACATAGGCAAATGAGAGATAGAGAGGGATAGAGAGAGAGGTGAGAGAGAGATAGTTAGATAAATGGGTGCAGAGAGAGAGAGAGAGAGATGAATGGATGTGGATAAAGAGATGGATAGATGACCATAGATAGAGAGAGAGATAGACAGAGAGAGGGAGACAGGTGGAGAGAGAGAGAGAGAGAGGGAGACAGACAGATAGTAGACAGACAGATGCACCCATGCACTCTTAAGAAAATCGATCGATCGATTGTTTAATGGCTCGTCAGTTTAAAATCTGCAGTTGGTGTCATCGATGAGACGCCCGTCGCACTGTCTTGAGGCGCATTCACTCCCTCGCACTGTCTGGCCGGCCAACAGCCGGATCAGAACTCGACCGGCCGTTCCTCACCCACTCCGGCCCTACGCGTGACTCCAGACCCCACTACAGCAACACGGCTGGCTCTTAGATGCCCCTCTGAGCAAGGGACAAATAGGGATGGGCAATAAAGTGCCGGGCAGGAGAGGTGAAACCGGGGTCAAACTGTCTAACAGATATTAAAATGTGTGTGAGAGAGGTGGTGATTTTCTCGACTGAATTGTAGGGGTAGGAATCGAGACCGGCGACACAGGGACTGGTTCTAAACAAGGAAGTTGTGTTTTACTTCCTGAGACCTCCTGATAGAGACACTAGGCAGGTAGAATTAGACATTTCTGTTCCACTCAGCACCACCCGCACCCCCACCCACTCTGTCTTCCCCCTCCCCCCAAAAAAAATAAAGGAGAGACAGGAATGAAACTAAACATTATTATTTTTTTTTATAAAAAAAAATGAAAACGACTTCAGTCCTTTGAGGGGAGGGGGAGTTGGGGGATGGGGGTGTGGGGGAATAAGAATTTCTATATATATATATATTTAAATAGGTTTTCATTCTAAAATTCGTTTTTAAAATAAATAGGCACACACACACAAAGACAGATACACAGGCAGACACACGGGCACACACACACACAGATACACAGGCAGACACACGGGCACACACACACACACACAGATACACAGGCAGACACACGGGCATACTCACACACATACACACACAGATACACAGGCAGACACACGGGCATACCCACACACATACACACAAAGACAGATACACAGGCAGACACACGGGCACACACACACACACACACACACAGATACACAGGCAGACACACGGGCATACTCACACACATACACACAAAGACAGATACACGGGCAGACACACGGGCACACACACATACACACACAAAGACAGATACACAGGCAGACACACGGGCACACACACACATACACACAAAGACTAGATACACAGACAGACTGGCACACACACACACACAGTGAGTGTATGTCCCTGTATAACTTCATAAGTGTCTCTCTTTCTCTCTTCGTTTGTCTCTAAATGTCTCTGACTGTTAGTATGTGTGTGTGTGTGTGCGTCTGTGGTATGTGCATCTGTGCATGCGTCTGCATCACTGCGTGTTTCTGAGTCTGTGTGTTTCTGCATGTGTGTGTTTTAGCATGTGAGCTTCTGACTGTGTCTTTGTGTGTGTGTGTGTGTTTGTGTGTGTGTTTCTACGTGTGTGTGCTTCTGACTTTGCCTTTCTGTGTGCGTGTGTTTCTGCATGTGTGTGTATTTGTGTGTGTGTTTCTGACTCCGTCTTCCTACATGTGTGTTCATGCATGTGTGTGTTTCTGACTGTGCCTTTCTGCATGTGTGTGTTTCTGAGTATGTGTTCCACGCTGTGTGTGTGTGTGTGTGAGAGACAGAGTGTGTGTGTGCTTCTAAGAGCTTGTTCTGTGAGTGTGTGTGTTTCAGTCTGAGTGTGTGAGCCTCTGAGAGTCTGTTTCAGGCTGTATATGTTTATACATGTGTGCCTCAGTGTGTGTCTGAATGTGTGTGTCTGAATGTGATTCAAGCATGTGTGTGTCTGTGTATTTCTATGTGTGTGTGTGTGTGTGTGTCAGAAAGTGTTTGTTTCACTGTTTCTTTCTGAGTGTGTGTGAGTACCTGTTTCAGTCTGTGTGTAACTATGTGTGTGTGCGTGTGTGTGTGTGTCTGAGTTTGTATTTCTCTGTGTGGGTGTGTGTGTTTGTATTTCTGTGTGTTTGTGTCTGAGTTTGTATTTCTGTGTGTGTCTCTGAGTTTGTATTTCTGTGTGTGTGTGTGTGTGTGTGTGTGTGAAAGTATTTGTTTCACTGTTTGTTTTTGAGTGTGTGTCTGAGTACCTGTTTCAGTCTGTGTGTAACTGTGTGTGTGTGTGTGTGTGTGTGTGTGTGTTTCTGCATGTATTCTGTGTGTTTGTTTGTGTGTTTCAGTGTGTATTTCTGTGTGTGTGTGTTTCAGTATGTATTTCCCTGTGTGTGTGTGTGTGCTTCAGACTGTATTTCTGTGTGTGTTTGTGTGTCCGTGTCTCTGTGTGTGTGTGTGTGTATTGTGTGTGTGTTTCAGTATGTATTTCTGTATGTGTGTGTGTGTGCTTCAGTATGTATTTCTTTGTGTGTTGGTGTGTGTGTGTGTTTCAGTGAGTGTGCGTATCTCTGCCTGTGTGTGATATCCTGTGTAAGAGTAAAACAGCCGCCGGTTTGCTTTTTAATTTAATGACTTTATAATTGGGCCACACTAGTAGCATTGCAGTGTCCCGGTTATAGAATGATGGTGCAGTTAATGTTGTGAGATGGGCTAATCACGCGAAATGTTCTACATATTGAACCTGGAGAAACCTTCTTAATAACCATAAATGTGTCTCCGGAGAGAGCGGGGAGTCTATGGCTGGTGTCAAAGTGACAATGTTCTATTTGGATTCGTGACTGATAAGTAATCTTTTCCAGCCTGAGCTATTTAATTCAATTTTGACACCAATGCAAGAGCCATTAGGATATTAAATAGAGAAATTTTAAAAAAAACAACGCTCTAACACGCCTTCGGAGTCTAGTCCCTGCTGCTCCTGGTTACATTTAGAATTTTTAACAGGACATTCCAGCAGGAGGTTTGTTGTGTGTGGATAAGAATTAGTTTCCTTAACTGCCAAATGAACTATTACAGAAATTACAACACAACTCCAAAACAGATCGCAAACACATTCCTGCTGTGATTTATCAGCCGTTGTTTCCATAAAATCTCTCATTCTGCAATGGAAGAGAGCAATTTCATGTTTCATTGAAACCTCACAGAATGATCGGCTTCTCTCTTTCTCTGACTATCGCTTTCTCTCTCTCTCTCTCTCTCCCTGTCCTTCTCTCTCAGCCTCTCTCACTCCGCCTCTGCCTCTCTCTCTGTCTCTCCCTCTCTCTCTCCCCCTGTCTCTCTCTCTCTCTCTGTCTCTCTCTCTATCCATCTCTCTCTCCATCTCTCTCTGTCTCTCTCTCTCTCTCTCTCTCCATCTCTCTCTGTCTCTCTCTCTCGCTCTCCATTTCTTTGTCACTCCCTCTCCGTCTCTCCCTCCATCCTTCTATCTCTCTCTATCTATCTCTCTCTCTGTCTCTCTCTCTCTGCCTCT
>NW_027598792.1:0-36745 GCF_964194155.1 Cetorhinus maximus
CGGCGTATTAATAAAGCCTCGGACGGCGTATTAATAAAGCCTCGGACGGCGTATTAATAAAGCCTCGGACGGTGTATTAATAAAGCCTCGGACGGCGTATTAATAAAGCCTCGGGCGGCGTATTAATAAAGCCTGGGACGGCGTATTAATAAAGCCTCGGGCGGCGTATTAATAAAGCCTCGGACGGCGTATTAATAAAGCCTCGGGTGGCGTATTAATAAAGCCTGGGACGGCGTATTAATAAAGCCTGGGACGGCGTATTAATAAAGCCTGGGACGGCGTATTAATAAAGCCTGGGACGGCGTATTAATAAAGCCTGGGACGGCGTATTAATAAAGCCTGGGACGGCGTATTAATAAAGCCTGGGACGGCGTATTAATAAAGCCTGGCACGGCGTATTAATAAAGCCTGGGACGGCGTATTAATAAAGCCTGGGACGGCGTATTAATAAAGCCTGGGATGGCGTATTAATCACCGCTCTCTCAACCTGCCCTGGCATCCTCAAGGACTGATGTGCAGGTAACTGAGAGCCCTTTGCTCCTGCACCTCCTCTGGAGTTCCTCCCTTTATTTTCCATGATCTCTCCGCACTCTCTTAGCTGCCCCTCTGGCATGGCCGAGCGAGCCACTCCGCTTAAGGGACAATTAGGGATGGGCGACCAACGCCAGCCTTGCCAGCGACATCCCCACCCCGTGGAGGAATAGAGAGAGAGGAGGAGAGGGGGAGTGTGTTGTGAGTTGAGGGGGGTGGCGGTGGGTGTGAGGCCAGGGAGGAGAATGAGAAGAGCTGTTGTCAGTGACGATGTCACAATTCGAAGGGGGGGTGGAGTGAAGCTGGGAGGGGGCTGGGGGGTTAGGGGGGGAGGTTTGTGGGGAGGGGCGGCTGCAGTTTGGTGTCGGGTCCTCAGGCGCTCCCCATGCCGGGCCAGGTTTCGGTGCTGTTGGGCCTGGCTGCTCTGGCCATCTTCAGGACCGTCCCCAGGCCGCTGGAGGAGCCAAGGGCCTGGCGGTGCCCTACGGGCTGCTGGAGGGGTGGCCGGGCTCCTTCGCCGGGGGCCCGAGCTGCGGGTGGAGCCCTGCCAGACCAGCTGCCTCCTCCCCCACCCCCGCCGCCAGCGCCAGGGTGGTCACTCGCCAGACCCGCTGTCCTGGGGGCGCCAGCTCCCACATCGCCCGGGTGACAGCCTCGGACCGCGGCCTGGTCAACGGGAGCAGGCCTGGGCTTTCCGCTCGCAGTTGCCCCCCGACCCCGCTCTCCCCCACCCGCCCCCGCTCTCCCCCTCCCCTTCCCGCCCCCGCTCTCCCCCTCCCGCCCCCGCTCTCCCCCTCCCGCCCCCGCTCTCCCCCTCCCCCCGCTCTCCCCCTCCCCGCTCTCCCCCTCCCCGCTCTCCCCTCCCCGCTCTCCCCCTCCCCGCTCTCCCCCTCCCCGCTCTCCCCCTCCCCGCTCTCCCCCTCCCCGCTCTCCCCCTCCCGCTCTCCCCTCCCGCTCTCCCCCTCCCCGCTCTCCCCCTCCCCGCTCTCCCCCTCCCCGCTCTCCCCCTCCCCGCTCTCCCCCTCCCCGCTCTCCCCCTCACCCTCCCCGCCCGCTCTCCCCCTCCCCTCCCCGCCCCCGCTCTCCCCTCCCCTCCCCGCTCTCCCCCTCCCCTCCCCGCTCTCCCCCTCCCCTCCCCGCTCTCCCCTCCCCTCCCCGCTCTCCCCCTCCCCTCCCCGCTCTCCCCCTCCCCTCCCCGCTCTCCCCCTCCCCTCCCCGCTCTCCCTCTCCCCCTCCCCCCTCTCCCCCTCCCCCCTCTCCCCCTCCCCCCTCTCCCCCTCCCCCCTCTCCCCCTCCCCCCTCTCCCCCTCCCCCCTCTCCCCCTCCCCCCTCTCCCCTCTCCCCTCCCCCCTCCCCCCTCCCCCCTCCCCCCTCTCCCCTCTCCCCCTCTCCCCCTCTCCCCGTCTCCCCCTCCCCCTCTCCCCCTCCCCCTCCCCCCTCTCCCCCTCCCCCTCCCCCCTCTCCCCCTCCCCCTCTCCCCCTCCCCGCTCTCCCCCTCCCCGCTCTCCCCCTCCCCGCTCTCCCCCTCCCCGCTCTCCCCCTCCCGCTCTCCCCCTCCCCGCTCTCCCCTCCCCGCTCTCCCTCCCCTCCCCGCTCTCCCCCTCCCCGCTCTCCCCCTCCCCGCCCCGCTCCGCTCTCCCCCTCCCCGCCCCGCTCCGCTCTCCCCCTCCCCGCCCCGCTCCGCTCTCCCCCTCCCCGCCCCGCTCTCCCCCTCCCCGCCCCGCTCCGCTCTCCCCCTCCCCGCCCCGCTCCCACCCTCCGCGCTCTCCCCCTCACCTCCCTGCCCCGCTCTCCCCCATTACCCCGCCCCGCTCTCCCCCATTACCCCGCCCCGCTCTCCCCCTCCCGCTCTCCCCCATTACCCAGCCCCGCCCTCCCTCTCCCTCCCCACTCTCCCCCTCCTTGCCCCGCTCTCCCCCATTACCCCGCCCCGCTCTCCCCCCTCCCCTCCCACTCTCCCCCTCGTTGCCCCGCTCTCCCCCATTACCCTGCCCCGCTCTCCCACCTCCCCTCCCCACTCTCCCCCTCGTTGCCCCGCTCTCCCCCATTACCCCTCCCCGCTCTCCCCCATTACCCCTCCCCACTCTCCCCCATTACCCCTCCCCGCTCTCCCCCATTACCCTGCCCCGCTCTCCCCCATTACCCTGCCCCGCTCTCCCCCATTACCCTGCCCCGCTCTCCCCCATTACCCCGCCCCGCTCTCCCCCCTCCCCTCCCCACTCTCCCCCTCCTTGCCCCGCTCTCCCCATTACCCTGCCCCGCTCCAGCTCTGCCCCACCCTCCTTGCGCGATTGTGTTGGTGCTGAATGGGTAATAGAGGGGGATGTTGATGTCACAGTGGAGCTGGGAGCTGGCGATTGTCTAGGGTGATTCAGCGGGATGGTGTGGCTGCCTGAGTAGGATGCCTCTCTTAGAAGGAAAGTTTCACCAATGGTTTTTTGGGAGCTCTGGTGTTTTTGGGCGAGGAACGTTTGGGCCCTTTGGGAGCCCTGGTATTTTTGGGCCGGAAATGTTTTGGTGCGCTGTACCGCTGGCTGGAAGGTGTTGAGAGGAAAGTCGCGGTTAGTCTTTCTGGCCTCCCCTCTCCTCCAGCCTCCCCTGCTGAACTGTGAGAGTGCAGAGTGTAACTCCTTCCCCAGCCACTCCCCGAGGCCCTACACTCGGAGGTGTGGGCAGCGGCGCCAGGCTGGTTGTACCAGGCAGGACTGGGTCAGGGCTGCACTGCCTTTGGGATGTGAGGTTAAAGCTGAGGGAGGGTCTGCCCTGTCAGTGGGGGTGCTGGTCTGGAAGGCACAATGACCAGCTGCACCCCGAATCTGACTGTCTGGCCCGTAGCACATTGTCCTGAGCTGCATCATGTCAATTCCTGCTGGCCCCTGAACAGCATTAGCGAGACGAGGGAATGGAGCTCCCATTGGCTCTAAGGCACTTTGGGGCATGCTGCAGTTGTAAAGTCAGCTGGGTAAAAGCAAGTGATATCTTTACTTCCTTAGTCAACAGCAGAATCTGAATGCTTCATCAGTGTCTACATCCACTGGTTAATGTCCCTCCTCGATCAGTCTCTCCACTGGTTAATGTCCCTCCTCGATCAGTCTCTCCGCTGGTTAAAGTCCCTCCTCGATCAGTCTCTCCACTGGTTACAGTCCCTCCTCGATCAGTCTCTCCGCTGGTTAAAGTCCCTCCTCGATCAGTCTCTCCGCTGGTTAAAGTCCCTCCTCGATCAGTCTCTCCGCTGGTTACAGTCCCTCCTCGATCAGTCTCTCCGCTGGTTACAGTCCCTCCTCGATCAGTCTCTCCGCTGGTTACAGTCCCTCCTCGATCAGTCTCTCCACTGGTTACAGTCCCTCCTCGATCAGTCTCTCCGCTGGTTAAAGTCCCTCCTCGATCAGTCTGTACACTGGTTACAGCCCCTCCTCGATCAGTCTCTCCGCTGGTTAAAGTCCCTCCTCGATCAGTCTCTCCACTGATTAAAGTCCCTCCTCGATCAGTCTCTCCACTGGTTACAGTCCCTCCTCGATCAGTCTCTCCACTGGTTACAGACCATCCTCGATCAGTCTCTCCGCTGGTTACAGTCCCTCCTCGATCAGTCTCTCCGCTGATTAAAGTCCCTCCTCGATCAGTCTCTCCACTGTTTACAGCCCCTCCTCGATCAGTCTCTCCGCTGGTTAAAGTCCCTCCTCGATCAGTCTCTCCACTGTTTACAGCCCCTCCTCGATCAGTCTCTCCGCTGGTTAAAGTCCCTCCTCGATCAGTCTCTCCACTGGTTAAAGTCCCTCCTCGATCAGTCTCTCCGCTGGTTAAAGCCCCTCCTCGATCAGTCTCTCCACTGGTTAAAGTCCCTCCTCGATCAGTCTCTCCACTGTTTACAGCCCCTCCTCGATCAGTCTGTCCACTGGTTAAAGTCCCTCCTCGATCAGTCTCTCCACTGGTTAAAGTCCCTCCTCGATCAGTCTCTCCGCTGGTTAAAGCCCCTCCTCGAGCAGTCTCTCCGCTGGTTACAGTCCCTCCTCGATCAGTCTCTCCGCTGGTTACAGCCCCTCCTCGATCAGTCTCTCCGCTGGTTAAAGCCCCTCCTCGATCAGTCTCTCCGCTGGTTAAAGTCCCTCCTCGATCAGCCTCTCCGCTGGTTAAAGCCCCTCCTCGATCAGTCTCTCCGCTGGTTACAGCCCCTCCTCGATCAGTCTCTCCGCTGGTTACAGTCCCTCCTCGATCAGCCTCTCCGCTGGTTAAAGCCCCTCCTCGATCAGTCTCCCGGCTGGTTAAAGCCCCTCCTCGATCAGTCTCCCCGCTGGTTACAGCCCCTCCTCGATCAGTCTCTCCGCTGGTTAAAGCCCCTCCTCGATCAGTCTGCCCACTGGTTACAGTCCCTCCTCGATCAGTCTCTCCGCTGGTTAAAGTCCCTCCTCGATCAGTCTCTCCGCTGGTTAAAGCCCCTCCTCGATCAGTCTCTCCACTGGTTAAAGCCCCTCCTCGATCAGTCTCTCCGCTGGTTAAAGTCCCTCCTCGATCAGTCTCTCCGCTGGTTAAAGCCCCTCCTCGATCAGTCTCTCCGCTGGTTACAGTCCCTCCTCGATCAGTCTCTCCGCTGGTTAAAGTCCCTCCTCGATCAGTCTCTCCGCTGGTTAAAGCCCCTCCTCGATCAGTCTCTCCGCTGGTTACAGTCCCTCCTCGATCAGTCTCCCTGCTGGTTACAGTCCCTCCTCGATCAGTCTCCCTGCTGGTTATAGCCCCTCCTCGATCAGTCTCTACACTGGTTACAGCCCCTCCTCGATCATTCTCTCCACTTGTTACAGTCCCTCCTCGATCAGTCTCTCCGGTAGTTAAAGTCCCTCCTCGATCAGTCTCTCCACTGGTTACAGTCTCTCCTCGATCAGTCTCCCCGCTGGTTACAGTCCCTCCTCGATCAGTCTCTCCACTGGTTAAAGCCCCTCCTTGATCAGTCTCTCCGCTGGTTAAAGCCCCTCCTCGATCAGTCTCTCCGCTGGTTACAGCCCCTCCTCAATCAGTCTCTCCGCTGGTTAAAGCCCCTCCTCGATCAGTCTCTCCACTGGTTACAGTCCCTCCTCGATCTGTCTCTCCGCTGGTTACAGTCCCTCCTCGATCAGACTCTCCGCTGGTTACAGTCCCTCCTCGATCAGTCTCTCCGCTGGTTACAGTCCCTCCTCGATCAGTCTCTCCACTGGTTACAGCCCCTCCTCGATCAGTCTCTCCACTGGTTACAGTCCCTCCTCGATCAGTCTCTCCGCTGGTTACAGTCCCTCCTCGATCAGTCTCTCCACTGGTTAAAGCCCCTCCTAAAATCACTCTCTCCGCTGGTTATAGTCCCTCCTCGATCAGCCTCTCCGCTGGTTACAGTCCCTCCTCGATCAGTCTCTCCGCTGGTTAAAGCCCCTCCTCGATCAGTCACTCCGCTGGTTACAGTCCCTCCTCGATCAGTCTCTCCGCTGGTTAAAGTCCCTCCTCGATCAGTCTCTCCGCTGGTTACAGTCCCTCCTCGATCAGTCTCTCCACTGGTTACAGTCCCTCCTCGATCAGTCTCTCCACTGGTTAAAGTCCCTCCTCGATCAGTCTCTCCGCTCGTTACAGACCCTCCTCGATCAGTCTCTCCGCTGGTTAAAGCCCCTCCTCGATCAGTCTCTCCACTGGCTAAAGCCCCTCCTCGATCAGTCTCTCCGCTGGGTAAAGCCCCTCCTCGATCAGTCTCTCCACTGGCTAAAGTCCCTCCTCGATCGGTCTCTCCGCTCGTTACAGACCCTCCTCGATCAGTCTCTCCGCTGGTTAAAGCCCCTCCTCGATCAGTCTCTCCACTGGCTAAAGCCCCTCCTCGATCAGTCTCTCCGCTGGGTAAAGCCCCTCCTCGATCAGTCTCTCCGCTGGGTAAAGCCCCTCCTCGATCAGTCTCTCCGCTGGTTACAGACCCTCTTCGATCAGTCTCTCCACTGGTTAAAGTCCCTCCTCGATCAGTCTCTCTGCTGGTTACAGACCCTCCTCGATCAGTCTCTCCGCTGGTTACAGTCCCTCCTTGATCAGCCTCTCCGCTGGTTACAGCCCCTCCTCGATCGGTCTCTCCGCTGGTTACAGTCCCTCCTCGATCAGTCTCTCCAGTGGTTAAAGCCCCTCCTCGATAAGTCTCTCCACTGGTTACAGCCCCTCCTCGATAAGTCTCTCCGCTGGTTACAGACCCTCCTCGGCCTGAGTCCCTCTGCTTCAGGAAGGTGTTGTTTTGCTGCCTGTGTTTGTAGGTGATGAATGGACACTTGCTTTTTCCTGCAGGAGATGGTAGTAAAGTTACAACAGTTGTAGCCACACCAGGGCATGGGCCAGACATCACCCAGGAGGTCTCCTACACAGATATTAAAGTGATCGGTAATGGCTCCTTTGGCGTGGTTTACCAGGCCAAGCTGGTGGACACGGGGGAGGTGGTCGCCATCAAAAAGGTTTTACAGGATAAACGATTCAAGGTGAGAATTTGTGTGAACAGTTGTACGTTCATTCCCCAGTGTGTGAACTGTTGTACGCTCATTCCCCAGCATGTGGACTGTTGTACGCTCATTCCCCAGTGTGTGAACTGTTGTACGCTCATTCCCCAGCATGTGGACTGTTGTACGCTCATTCCCCAGCATGTGGACTGTTGTACGCTCATTCCCCAGTTTGTGAGCTGTTGTACGCTCATTCCCCAGTGTGTGAACTGTTGTACGCTCATTCCCCAGCATGTGGACTGTTGTACGCTCATTCCCCAGTTTGTGAGCTGTTGTACGCTCATTCCCCAGTGTGTGAGCTGTTGTACGCTCATTCCCCAGTGTGTGAAGTGTTGTACGCTCATTCCCCAGTGTGTGAACTGTTGTACGCTCATTCCCCAGTGTGTGAACTGTTGTACACTCATTCCCCAGTGTGTGAGCTGTTGTACGCTCATTCCCCAATGTGTGAACTGTTGTACGCTCATTACCCAGTGTGTGAACTGTCGTACGCTCATTCCCCAGTGTGTGAACTGTTGTACGCTCATTCCCCAGTGTGTGAACTGTTGTACGCTCATTCCCTAGTGTGTGAACTGTCGTACGCTCATTCCCCAGTGTGTGAACTGTCGTACGCTCATTCCCCAGTGTGTGAACTGTTGTACGCTCATTCCCCAGCGTGTCAACTGTTGTACGCTCATTCCCTAGTGTGTGAACTGTTGTACGCTCATTCCCTAGTGTGTGAATTGTTGTACGCTCATTCCCCAGTGTGTGAACTGTTGTACGCTCATTCCCCAGTGTGTGAACTGTTGTACGCTCATTCCCCAGTTTGAACTGTTGTACGCTCATTCCCCAGCGTGTGAACTGTTGTACGCTCATTCCCCAGTTTGAACTGTTGAACGCTCATTCCCCAGTTTGAACTGTTGTACGCTCATTCCCCAGCGTGTGAACTGTTGTACGCTCATTCCCCAGTGTGTGAACTGTTGTACGCTCATTCCCCAGTGTGTGAACTGTTGTACGCTTATTCCCCAGCGTGTGAACTGTTGTACGCTTATTCCCCAGCGTGTGAACTGTTGTACGCTCATTCCCCATTGTGTGAACTGTTGTACGCTCATTCCCCAGTGTGTGAGCTGTTGTACGCTCATTCCCCAGCGTGTCAGCTGTTGTACGCTCATTCCCCAGGGTGTGAACTGTTGTACGCTCATTCCCCAGTGTGTGAGCTGTTGTACGCTCATTCCCCAGGGTGTGAACTGTTGTACGCTCATTCCCCAGTGTGTGAGCTGTTGTACGCTCATTCCCCAGCGTGTGAACTGTTGTACGCTCATTCCCCAGTGTGTGAGCTGTTGTACGCTCATTCCCCAGGGTGTGAACTGTTGTACGCTCATTCCCCAGTGTGAACTCTTGTACGCTCATTCCCCAGTGTGAGAACTGTTGTACGCTCATTCCCCAGTGTGTTTGCTGTTGTACGCTCATTCCCCAGCGTGTGAACTGTTGTACGCTCATTCCCCAGCGTGTGAACTGTTGTACGCTCATTCCCCAGTGTGTGAACTCTTGTACGCTCATTCCCCAGCGTGTGAACTGTTGTACGCTCATTCCCCAGTGTGTGAGCTGTTGTACGCTCATTCCCCAGCGTGTGAACTGTTGTACGCTCATTCCCCAGTGTGAACTCTTGTACGCTCATTCCCCAGTGTGTGAACTGTTGTCCGCTCATTCCCCAGTGTGTGAACGGTTGTACGGTCATTTCCCAGTGTGTGAACTGTTGTACGCTCATTCCCTAGTGTGTGAACTGTTGTACGCTCATTCCCCAGTGTGTGAACTGTTGTACGCTCATTCCCCAGTGTGTGAACTGTTGTACGCTCATTCCCCAGTGTGGGAACTGTTGTACACTCATTCCTCAGTGTGTGAACTGTTGTACGCTCATTCACTAGTGTGTGTACTGTTGTACGCTCATTCCCCAGTGTGTGAACTGTTGTACGCTCATTCCCCAGCGTGTGAACAGTTGTACGCTCATTCCCCAGTGTGTGAGCTGTTGTACGCTCATTCCCCAGTGTGTGAACTGTTGTACGCTCATTCCCTCGTGTGTGAACTGTTGTACGCTCATTCCCTAGTGTGTGAATTGTTGTACGCTCATTCCCCAGTGTGTGAACTGTTGTACGCTCATTCCCCAGTGTGTGAACTGTTGTACGCTCATTCCCCAGTTTGAACTGTTGTACGCTCATTCCCCAGCGTGTGAACTGTTGTACGCTCATTCCCCAGTTTGAACTGTTGAACGCTCATTCCCCAGTTTGAACTGTTGTACGCTCATTCCCCAGCGTGTGAACTGTTGTACGCTCATTCCCCAGTGTGTGAACTGTTGTACGCTCATTCCCCAGTGTGTGAACTGTTGTACGCTTATTCCCCAGCGTGTGAACTGTTGTACGCTTATTCCCCAGCGTGTGAACTGTTGTACGCTCATTCCCCATTGTGTGAACTGTTGTACGCTCATTCCCCAGTGTGTGAGCTGTTGTACGCTCATTCCCCAGCGTGTCAGCTGTTGTACGCTCATTCCCCAGGGTGTGAACTGTTGTACGCTCATTCCCCAGTGTGTGAGCTGTTGTACGCTCATTCCCCAGGGTGTGAACTGTTGTACGCTCATTCCCCAGTGTGTGAGCTGTTGTACGCTCATTCCCCAGCGTGTGAACTGTTGTACGCTCATTCCCCAGTGTGTGAGCTGTTGTACGCTCATTCCCCAGGGTGTGAACTGTTGTACGCTCATTCCCCAGTGTGAACTCTTGTACGCTCATTCCCCAGTGTGAGAACTGTTGTACGCTCATTCCCCAGTGTGTTTGCTGTTGTACGCTCATTCCCCAGCGTGTGAACTGTTGTACGCTCATTCCCCAGCGTGTGAACTGTTGTACGCTCATTCCCCAGTGTGTGAACTCTTGTACGCTCATTCCCCAGCGTGTGAACTGTTGTACGCTCATTCCCCAGTGTGTGAGCTGTTGTACGCTCATTCCCCAGCGTGTGAACTGTTGTACGCTCATTCCCCAGTGTGAACTCTTGTACGCTC
Source organism: Cetorhinus maximus (assembly GCF_964194155.1). Taxonomy (NCBI): domain Eukaryota; kingdom Metazoa; phylum Chordata; class Chondrichthyes; order Lamniformes; family Cetorhinidae; genus Cetorhinus; species Cetorhinus maximus. Next base: position 10,033 of record NW_027598792.1, read on the forward strand.
ATTCCCCAGTGTGTGAACTGTTGTCCGCTCATTCCCCAGTGTGTGAACGGTTGTACGGTCATTTCCCAGTGTGTGAACTGTTGTACGCTCATTCCCTAGTGTGTGAACTGTTGTACGCTCATTCCCCAGTGTGTGAACTGTTGTACGCTCATTCCCCAGTGTGTGAACTGTTGTACGCTCATTCCCCAGTGTGGGAACTGTTGTACACTCATTCCTCAGTGTGTGAACTGTTGTACGCTCATTCACTAGTGTGTGTACTGTTGTACGCTCATTCCCCAGTGTGTGAACTGTTGTACGCTCATTCCCCAGCGTGTGAACAGTTGTACGCTCATTCCCCAGTGTGTGAGCTGTTGTACGCTCATTCCCCAGTGTGTGAACTGTTGTACGCTCATTCCCTCGTGTGTGAACTGTTGTACGCTCATTCCCTAGTGTGTGAACTGTTGTACACTCATTCCCCAGTGTGTGAACTGTTGTACGCTCATTCCCTAGTGTGTGAACTGTTGTAAGCTCATTCCCCAGTGTGTGAGCTGTTGTACGCTGATTCCCCAGTGTGTGAGCTGTTGTACGCTCATTCCCCAGTGTGTGAACTGTTGTACACTCATTCCCTAGTGTGTGAACTGTTGTACACTCATTCCCCAGTGTGTGAACTGTTGTACGCTCATTCCCCAGCGTGTGAACTGTTGTACGCTCATTCCTCAGTGTGTGATCTGTTGTACGCTCATTCCCCATTGTGTGAACTGTTGTACGCTCATTCCCTAGTGTGTGAACTGTTGTACGCTCATTCCCCATTGTGTGATCTGTTGTACGCTCATTCCCCAGTGTGTGATCTGTTGTACGCTCATTCCCTAGTGTGTGAACTGTTGTACGCTCATTCCCAGTGTGTGAACTGTTGTACACTCACTCCCCAGTGTGTGAACTGTTGTACGCTCATTCCCCAGTGTGTGAACTGTTGTACGCTCATTCCCCAGTTTGAACTGTTGTACGCTCATTCCCCAGCGTGTGAACTCTTGTACGCTCATTCCCCAGTTTGAACTGTTGTACGCTCATTCCCCAGCGTGTGAACTGTTGTACGCTCATTCCCCAGTGTGTGAACTGTTGTACGCTCATTCCCCAGTGTGTGAACTGTTGTACGCTCATTCCCCAGTGTGTGAACTGTTGTACGCTCATTCCCCAGTATGTGAACTGTTGTACGCTCATACCCCAGTGTGTGAACTGTTGTACGCTCATACCCCAGTGTGTGAACTGTTGTACGTTCATACCCCAGTGTGTGAACTGTTGTAAGCTCATACCCCAGTGTGTGAACTGTTGTACGCTCATACCCCAGTGTGTTAACTGTTGTACGCTCATACCCCAGCGTGTGAACTGTTGTCAGCTCATACCCCAGTGTGTTAACTGTTGTACGCTCATACCCCAATGTGTTAACTGTTGTACGCTCATTCCCCAGTGTGTGAACTGTTGTACGCTCATACCTCAGTGTGTGAACTGTTGTACGCTCATACCCCAGTGTGTTAACTGTTGTACGCTCATACCCCAGCATGTGAACTGTTGTACGCTCATACCCCAGTGTGTTAACTGTTGTACGCTCATACCCCAGTGTGTGAACTGTTGTACGCTCATTCCCCAGCGTGTTAACTGTTGTACGCTCATTCCCAAGCGTGTGAACTGTTGTACGCTCATTTCCCAGCGTGTGAACTGTTGTACGCACATTCCCCAGCGTGTTAACTGTTGTACGCTCATTCCCAAGCGTGTGAACTGTTGTACGCTCATTTCCCAGCGTGTGAACTGTTGTACGCTCATTCCCCAGTGTGTGAACTGTTGTACGCTCATTCCCCAGCGTGTGAACTGTTGTACGCTCATTCCCCAGTGTGTGAGCTGTTGTACGCTTATTCCCCAGCGTGTGAACTGTTGTACGCTCAATCCCCAGTGTGTGAGCTGTTGTACGCTCATACCCCAGCGTGTGAACTGTTGTACGCTCATTCCCCAGCGTGTGAACTGTTGTACGCTCATTCCCCAGTGTTTAAACTGTTGCACGCTCATTCCCCAGTGTGTGAATTGTTGTACGCTCATTCCCCAGTGTGTGAATTGTTTTACGCTCATTCCCCAGTGTGTAAACTGTTGTACGCTCATTCCCCAGTGTGTGAACTGTTGTACGCTCATTCCCCAGTGTGTGAACTGTTGTACGCTCATTCTCCAGTGTGTGAATTGTTGTACGCTCATTCCCCAGTGTGTAAACTGTTGTACGCTCATTCCCCAGTGCGTGAACTGTTGTACGCTCATTACTCAGTGTGTGAATTGTTGTACGCTCATTCCCCAGTGTGTAAACTGTTGTACGCTCATTCCCCATTGTGTGAACTGTTGTACGCTCATTCCCCAGCGTGTGAACTGTTGTACGCTCATTCCCCAGCGTGTGAACTGTTGTACGCTCATTCCCCAGCGTGTGAACTGTTGTACGCTCATTCCCCATTGTGTGAGCTGTTGTACGCTCATTCCCCAGTGTGTGAACGGTTTTACGCTCATTCCCCAGTGTGTGAGCTGTTGTACGCTCATTCTCCAGTGTGTGAACTGTTTTACGCTCATTCCCCAGTGTGTAAACTGTTGTACGCTCATTCCCCAGTGTGTGAACTGTTGTGCGCTCATTCCCCAGTGTGTGAACTGTTGTACGCTCATTCCCCAGTGTGTGAATTGTTGTACGCTCATTCGCCAGTGTGTGAACTGTTGTACGCTCATTCCCCAGTTTGTGAACTGTTGTACGCTCATTCTCCAGTGTGTGAACTGTTGTGCGCTCATTCCCCAGTGTGTGATCTGTTGTACGCTCATTCCCCAGTGTGTGAGCTGTTGTACGCTCATTCCCCAGTGTGTGAGCTGTTGTACGCTCATTCCCCAGTGTGTGAGCTGTTGTACGCTCATTCCCCAGTGTGTGAACTGTTGTACACTCATTCCCCAGTGCGTGAACTGTTGTACACTCATTGCCCAGTGCGTGAACTGTTTTACGCTCATTCCCCAGTGCGTGAACTGTTGTACGCTCATACCCCAGTGCGTGAACTGTTGTACGCTCATTTCCCAGCGTGTGAACTGTCGTACGCTCATTCCCCAGTGTGTGAGCTGTCGTACGCTCATTCCCCAGTGTTTTTGCTGTTGTACGCTCATTACCCAGTGTTTTTGCTGTTGTTCGCTCATTCCCCAGTGTGTGAACTGTTGTACGCTCATTCCCCTGTGTGTTAACTGTTCTACGCTCATTCCCCAGTGTGTGAACTGTTGTTCGCTCATTCCCCAGTGTGTGAGCTGTTGTACGCTCATTCCCCAGTGTGTGAACTGTTGTACGCTCATTCCCCAGTGTGTGAACTGTCGTACGCTCATTCCCCAGCGTGTGAACTGTTGTACGCTCATTCCCCAGCGTGTGAACTGTTGTACGCTCATTCCCCATTGTGTGAGCTGTTGTACGCTCATTCCCCAGTGTGTGAACGGTTTTACGCTCATTCCCCAGTGTGTGAGCTGTTGTACGCTCATTCTCCAGTGTGTGAACTGTTTTACGCTCATTCCCCAGTGTGTAAACTGTTGTACGCTCATTCCCCAGTGTGTGAACTGTTGTGCGCTCATTCCCCAGTGTGTGAACTGTTGTACGCTCATTCCCCAGTGTGTGAATTGTTGTACGCTCATTCGCCAGTGTGTGAACTGTTGTACGCTCATTCCCCAGTTTGTGAACTGTTGTACGCTCATTCTCCAGTGTGTGAACTGTTGTGCGCTCATTCCCCAGTGTGTGATCTGTTGTACGCTCATTCCCCAGTGTGTGAGCTGTTGTACGCTCATTCCCCAGTGTGTGAGCTGTTGTACGCTCATTCCCCAGTGTGTGAGCTGTTGTACGCTCATTCCCCAGTGTGTGAACTGTTGTACACTCATTCCCCAGTGCGTGAACTGTTGTACACTCATTGCCCAGTGCGTGAACTGTTTTACGCTCATTCCCCAGTGCGTGAACTGTTGTACGCTCATACCCCAGTGCGTGAACTGTTGTACGCTCATTTCCCAGCGTGTGAACTGTCGTACGCTCATTCCCCAGTGTGTGAGCTGTCGTACGCTCATTCCCCAGTGTTTTTGCTGTTGTACGCTCATTACCCAGTGTTTTTGCTGTTGTTCGCTCATTCCCCAGTGTGTGAACTGTTGTACGCTCATTCCCCTGTGTGTTAACTGTTCTACGCTCATTCCCCAGTGTGTGAACTGTTGTTCGCTCATTCCCCAGTGTGTGAGCTGTTGTACGCTCATTCCCCAGTGTGTGAACTGTTGTACGCTCATTCCCCAGTGTGTGAACTGTCGTACGCTCATTCCCCAGTGTGTGAACTGTTGTACGCTCATTACCCAGCGTGTGAACTGTTGTACGCTCATTCCCCAGCGTGTGAACTGTTGTACGCTCATTCCCTAGTGTGTGAACTGTCGTACGCTCATTCCCCAGTGTGTGAGCTGTTGTACGCTCATTCCCCAGTGTTTTTGCTGTTGTACGCTCATTCCCCAGTGTTTTTGCTGTTGTACGCTCATTCCCCAGTGTGTGAACTGTTGTACGCTCATTCCCCAGTGTGTGAGCTCTTGTACGCTCATTCCCCAGTGTGTGAGCTGTTGTACGCTCATTCCCCAGTGTGTGAGCTGTTGTACGCTCATTCCCCAGTGTGTGAGCTGTTGTACGCTCATTCCCCAGTGTGTGAGCTGTTGTACGCTCATTCCCCAGTGTTTTTGCTGTTGTACGCTCATTCCCCAGCGTGTGAACTGTCGTACGCTCATTCCCCAGTGTTTTTGCTGTTGTACGCACATTCCCCAGTGTTTTTGCTGTTGTACGCTCATTCCCCAATGTGTGAACTGTTGTACGCTCATTCCCCAGTGTGTGAACTGTTGTACGCTCATTCCCCAGTGTGTGAACTGTTGTACGCTCATTCCCCAGCGTGTGAACTGTTGTGCGCTCATTCCCCAGCGTGTGAACTGTTGTACGCTCATTCCCCAGCGTGTGAACTGTTGTACGCTCATTCCCCAGCGTGTGAACTGTTGTACGCTCATTCCCCATCGTGTGAGCTGTTGTACGCTCATTCCCCAGCGTGTGAACTGTTGTACGCTCATTCCCCAGTGTTTTTGCTGTTGTACGCTCATTCCTCAGTGTGTGAGCTGTTGTACGCTCATTCCCCAGTGTGTGAACTGTTGTACGCTCTTTCCCCAGCGTGTGAACTGTTGTACGCTCATTCCCCAGCGTGTGAACTGTTGTACGCTCATTCCCCAGTGTGTTAACTGTTGTACGCTCATTCCCAAGCGTGTGAACTGTTGTACGCTCATTTCCCAGCGTGTGAACTGTTGTACGCACATTCCCCAGCGTGTGAACTGTTGTACGCTCATTCCCCAGTGTGTGAACTGTTGTACGCTCATTCCCCAGTGTGTGAACTGTTGTACGCTCATTCCCCAGTGTGTGAACTGTTGTACGCTCATTCCCCAGTATGTGAACTGTTGTACGCTCATTCCCCAGTATGTGAACTGTTGTACGCTCAATCCCCAGTGTGTGAGCTGTTGTACGCTCATACCCCAGCGTGTGAACTGTTGTACGCTCATTCCCCAGCGTGTGAACTGTTGTACGCTCATTCCCCAGTGTGTAAACTGTTGTACGCTCATTCCCCAGTGTGTGAATTGTTGTACGCTCATTCCCCAGTGTGTGAATTGTTTTACGCTCATTCCCCAGTGTGTAAACTGTTGTACGCTCATTCACCAGTGTGTGAACTGTTGTACGCTCATTCCCCAGTGTGTGAACTGTTGTACGCTCATTCCCCAGTGTGTGAATTGTTGTACGCTCATTCCCCAGTGTGTAAACTGTTGTACGCTCATTCCCCAGTGTGTGAACTGTTGTACACTTATTCCCCAGTCTGTGAACTGTTGTACGCTCATTCCCCAGCGTGTGAACTGTTGTACGCTCATTCCCCAGTGTGTGAACTGTTGTACGCTCATTCCCCAGTGTGTGAACTGTTGTACGCTCATTCATCAGTGTTTTTGCTGTTGTACGCTCATTCCCCAGTTTGTGAACTGTTGTACGCTCATTCCCCAGTGTGTGAACTGTTGTACGCTCATTCCCCAGTGTGTGAACTGTTGTTCGCTCATTCCCCAGTGTGTGAGCTGTTGTACGCTCATTCCACAGTGTGTGAACTGTTGTACGCTCATTCCCCAGCGTGTGAACTGTTGTACTCTCATTCCCCAGCATGTTAGCTGTTGTACGCTCATTCTCCAGCGTGTGAGCTGTTGTACACTCATCCCCAGTGTGTGAACTGTTTTATGCTCATTCCCCAGTGTGTGCAGTGTTGTACGCTCATTCCCCAGTGTGTGAACTGTTGTACGCTCATTCCCCAGTGTGTGAACTGTTGTACGCTCATTCCCCAGTGTGTGAACTGTTGTACGCTCATTCCCCAGTGTGAACTGTTTTACGCTCATTCCCCAGTGTGTGAACTGTTGTACGCTAATTCCCCAGTGTGTGAACTGTTGTACGCTCATCCCCCAGTGTGTGAACTGTGTTATGCTCATTCCCCCGTGTGTGAACTGTTGTACGCTCATTCCCCAGTGTGTGAAATGTTGTACGCTCATTCCCCAGTGTGAACTGTTGTACGCTCATTCCCCAGTGTGTGAACTGTTGTACGCTCATTCCCCAGTGTGTGAACTGTTGTACGCTCATCCCCCAGTGTGTGAACTGTTGTACGCTCATCCCCCAGTGTGTGAAATGTTGTACGCTCATTCCCCAGTGTGTGAACTGTTGTACACTCGTTCCCCAGTGTGAACTGTTGTACGCTCATTCCTCAGTGAGTGAACTGTTATACGCTCATTCCCCAATGTGTGAGCTGTTGTACGCTCATTCCCCAGTGTGAACTGTTGTACGCTCATTCCCCAGTGTGTGAGCTGTTGTACGCTCATTCCCCAGAGTTTTTGCTGTTGTACGCTCATTCCCCAGTGTGTGAACTGTTGTACACTCATTCCCCAGTGCGTGAACTGTTGTACACTCATTGCCCAGTGCGTGAACTGTTTTACGCTCATTCCCCAGTGTGAACTGTTGTACGCTCATTCCCCAGTGTGTGAACTGTTGTACGCTCATTCCCCAGTGTGTGAATTGTTGTACGCTCATTCCCCAGTGTGTGAATTGTTTTACGCTCATTCCCCAGTGTGTAAACTGTTGTACGCTCATTCACCAGTGTGTGAACTGTTGTACGCTCATTCCCCAGTGTGTGAACTGTTGTACGCTCATTCCCCAGTGTGTGAATTGTTGTACGCTCATTCCCCAGTGTGTAAACTGTTGTACGCTCATTCCCCAGTGTGTGAACTGTTGTACACTTATTCCCCAGTCTGTGAACTGTTGTACGCTCATTCCCCAGCGTGTGAACTGTTGTACGCTCATTCCCCAGTGTGTGAACTGTTGTACGCTCATTCCCCAGTGTGTGAACTGTTGTACGCTCATTCATCAGTGTTTTTGCTGTTGTACGCTCATTCCCCAGTTTGTGAACTGTTGTACGCTCATTCCCCAGTGTGTGAACTGTTGTACGCTCATTCCCCAGTGTGTGAACTGTTGTTCGCTCATTCCCCAGTGTGTGAGCTGTTGTACGCTCATTCCACAGTGTGTGAACTGTTGTACGCTCATTCCCCAGTGTGTGAACTGTTGTACTCTCATTCCCCAGCATGTTAGCTGTTGTACGCTCATTCTCCAGCGTGTGAGCTGTTGTACACTCATCCCCAGTGTGTGAACTGTTTTATGCTCATTCCCCAGTGTGTGCAGTGTTGTACGCTCATTCCCCAGTGTGTGAACTGTTGTACGCTCATTCCCCAGTGTGTGAACTGTTGTACGCTCATTCCCCAGTGTGTGAACTGTTGTACGCTCATTCCCCAGTGTGAACTGTTTTACGCTCATTCCCCAGTGTGTGAACTGTTGTACGCTAATTCCCCAGTGTGTGAACTGTTGTACGCTCATCCCCCAGTGTGTGAACTGTGTTATGCTCATTCCCCCGTGTGTGAACTGTTGTACGCTCATTCCCCAGTGTGTGAAATGTTGTACGCTCATTCCCCAGTGTGAACTGTTGTACGCTCATTCCCCAGTGTGTGAACTGTTGTACGCTCATTCCCCAGTGTGTGAACTGTTGTACGCTCATCCCCCAGTGTGTGAACTGTTGTACGCTCATCCCCCAGTGTGTGAAATGTTGTACGCTCATTCCCCAGTGTGTGAACTGTTGTACACTCGTTCCCCAGTGTGAACTGTTGTACGCTCATTCCTCAGTGAGTGAACTGTTATACGCTCATTCCCCAATGTGTGAGCTGTTGTACGCTCATTCCCCAGTGTGAACTGTTGTACGCTCATTCCCCAGTGTGTGAGCTGTTGTACGCTCATTCCCCAGAGTTTTTGCTGTTGTACGCTCATTCCCCAGTGTGTGAACTGTTGTACACTCATTCCCCAGTGCGTGAACTGTTGTACACTCATTGCCCAGTGCGTGAACTGTTTTACGCTCATTCCCCAGTGCGTGAACTGTTGTACGCTCATACCCCAGTGCGTGAACTGTTGTACGCTCATTTCCCAGCGTGTGAACTGTCGTACGCTCATTCCCCAGTGTGTGAGCTGTCGTACGCTCATTCCCCAGTGTTTTTGCTGTTGTACGCTCATTACCCAGTGTTTTTGCTGTTGTTCGCTCATTCCCCAGTGTGTGAACTGTTGTACGCTCATTCCCCTGTGTGTTAACTGTTGTACGCTCATTCCCCAGTGTGTGAACTGTTGTTCACTCATTCCCCAGTGTGTGAGCTGTTGTACGCTCATTCCCCAGTGTGTGAACTGTTGTACGCTCATTCCCCAGTGTGTGAACTGTCGTACGCTCATTCCCCAGTGTGTGAACTGTTGTACGCTCATTACCCAGCGTGTGAACTGTTGTACGCTCATTCCCCAGCGTGTGAACTGTTGTACGCTCATTCCCTAGTGTGTGAACTGTCGTACGCTCATTCCCCAGTGTGTGAGCTGTTGTACGCTCATTCCCCAGTGTTTTTGCTGTTGTACGCTCATTCCCCAGTGTTTTTGCTGTTGTACGCTCATTCCCCAGTGTGTGAACTGTTGTACGCTCATTCCCCAGTGTGTGAGCTCTTGTACGCTCATTCCCCAGTGTGTGAGCTGTTGTACGCTCATTCCCCAGTGTGTGAGCTGTTGTACGCTCATTCCCCAGTGTGTGAGCTGTTGTACGCTCATTCCCCAGTGTGTGAGCTGTTGTACGCTCATTCCCCAGTGTTTTTGCTGTTGTACGCTCATTCCCCAGCGTGTGAACTGTCGTACGCTCATTCCCCAGTGTTTTTGCTGTTGTACGCACATTCCCCAGTGTTTTTGCTGTTGTACGCTCATTCCCCAATGTGTGAACTGTTGTACGCTCATTCCCCAGTGTGTGAACTGTTGTACGCTCATTCCCCAGTGTGTGAACTGTTGTACGCTCATTCCCCAGCGTGTGAACTGTTGTGCGCTCATTCCCCAGCGTGTGAACTGTTGTACGCTCATTCCCCAGCGTGTGAACTGTTGTACGCTCATTCCCCAGCGTGTGAACTGTTGTACGCTCATTCCCCATCGTGTGAGCTGTTGTACGCTCATTCCCCAGCGTGTGAACTGTTGTACGCTCATTCCCCAGTGTTTTTGCTGTTGTACGCTCATTCCTCAGTGTGTGAGCTGTTGTACGCTCATTCCCCAGTGTGTGAACTGTTGTACGCTCTTTCCCCAGCGTGTGAACTGTTGTACGCTCATTCCCCAGCGTGTGAACTGTTGTACGCTCATTCCCCAGCGTGTTAACTGTTGTACGCTCATTCCCAAGCGTGTGAACTGTTGTACGCTCATTTCCCAGCGTGTGAACTGTTGTACGCACATTCCCCAGCGTGTGAACTGTTGTACGCTCATTCCCCAGTGTGTGAACTGTTGTACGCTCATTCCCCAGTGTGTGAACTGTTGTACGCTCATTCCCCAGTGTGTGAACTGTTGTACGCTCATTCCCCAGTATGTGAACTGTTGTACGCTCATTCCCCAGTATGTGAACTGTTGTACGCTCAATCCCCAGTGTGTGAGCTGTTGTACGCTCATACCCCAGCGTGTGAACTGTTGTACGCTCATTCCCCAGCGTGTGAACTGTTGTACGCTCATTCCCCAGTGTGTAAACTGTTGTACGCTCATTCCCCAGTGTGTGAATTGTTGTACGCTCATTCCCCAGTGTGTGAATTGTTTTACGCTCATTCCCCAGTGTGTAAACTGTTGTACGCTCATTCACCAGTGTGTGAACTGTTGTACGCTCATTCCCCAGTGTGTGAACTGTTGTACGCTCATTCCCCAGTGTGTGAATTGTTGTACGCTCATTCCCCAGTGTGTAAACTGTTGTACGCTCATTCCCCAGTCTGTGAACTGTTGTACACTTATTCCCCAGTCTGTGAACTGTTGTACGCTCATTCCCCAGCGTGTGAACTGTTGTACGCTCATTCCCCAGTGTGTGAACTGTTGTACGCTCATTCCCCAGTGTGTGAACTGTTGTACGCTCATTCATCAGTGTTTTTGCTGTTGTACGCTCATTCCCCAGTTTGTGAACTGTTGTACGCTCATTCCCCAGTGTGTGAACTGTTGTACGCTCATTCCCCAGTGTGTGAACTGTTGTTCGCTCATTCCCCAGTGTGTGAGCTGTTGTACGCTCATTCCACAGTGTGTGAACTGTTGTACGCTCATTCCCCAGTGTGTGAACTGTTGTACGCTCATTCCCCAGCATGTTAGCTGTTGTACGCTCATTCTCCAGCGTGTGAGCTGTTGTACACTCATCCCCAGTGTGTGAACTGTTTTATGCTCATTCCCCAGTGTGTGCAGTGTTGTACGCTCATTCCCCAGTGTGTGAACTGTTGTACGCTCATTCCCCAGTGTGTGAACTGTTGTACGCTCATTCCCCAGTGTGTGAACTGTTGTACGCTCATTCCCCAGTGTGAACTGTTTTACGCTCATTCCCCAGTGTGTGAACTGTTGTACGCTAATTCCCCAGTGTGTGAACTGTTGTACGCTCATCCCCCAGTGTGTGAACTGTGTTACGCTCATTCCCCCGTGTGTGAACTGTTGTACGCTCATTCCCCAGTGTGTGAAATGTTGTACGCTCATTCCCCAGTGTGAACTGTTGTACGCTCATTCCCCAGTGTGTGAACTGTTGTACGCTCATTCCCCAGTGTGTGAACTGTTGTACGCTCATCCCCCAGTGTGTGAACTGTTGTACGCTCATCCCCCAGTGTGTGAACTGTTGTACACTCGTTCCCCAGTGTGAACTGTTGTACGCTCAATCCTCAGTGAGTGAACTGTTATACGCTCATTCCCCAATGTGTGAGCTGTTGTACGCTCATTCCCCAGTGTGAACTGTTGTACGCTCATTCCCCAGTGTGTGAGCTGTTGTACGCTCATTCCCCAGAGTTTTTGCTGTTGTACGCTCATTCCCCAGCTTGTGAACTGTCGAAAGCTCATTCCCCAGTGTGTGAGCTATTGTACGCTCATTCCCCAGTGTTTTTGCTGTTCTACGCTCATTCCCCAGTGTTTTTACTGTTGTACGCTCATTCCTCAGTGTGTGAACTGTTATACGCTCATTCCCCAGCGTGTGAACTGTTGTACGCTCATTCCCCAGTATTTTTGCTGTTGTACGCTCATTCCCCAGTGTGTGAACTGTTGTACGCTCTTTCCCCAGTGTGTGAACTGTTGTACGCTCATTCCCCAGTGTGTGAACTGTTGTACGCTCATTCCCCAGTGTTTTTGCTGTTGTACGCTCATCCCCCAGTGTGTGAACTGTTGTACGCTCATTCCCCAGTGTGTGAACTGTTGTACGCTCATCCCCCAGTGTGTGAACTGTTGGACGCTCATTTTCCAGTGTGTGAACTGTTGTATGCTCATTCCCCAGTGTGTGAAATGTTTTACGCTCATTCCCCGGTGTGATCTGTTGTACGCTCATTCCCCAGTGTGTGAACTGTTGTACGCTCATTCCCCAGTGTGTGAACTGTTGTACGCTCATCCCCCAGTGTGTGAACTGTTGTATGCTCATCCCCCAGTGTGTTAACTGTTGTACGCTCATTCCCCAGTGTGTGAACTGTTGTACACTCATTCCCCAGTGTGAACTATTGTACGCTCATTCCTCAGTGTGTGAACTGTTACACGCTCATTCCCCAGTGTGTGGGCTGTTGTACGTTCATTCCCCAGTGTGAACTGTTGTACGCTCATTCCCCAGTGTGTGAGCTGTTGTACGCTCATTCCCCAGTATGAACTGTTGTACGCTCATTCCCCAGTGTGAACTGTTGTACGCTCATTCCCCAGTGTGTTTGCTGTTGTACGCTCATTCCCCAGTGTGTGAACTGTTGTATGCTCATTCCCCAGTGTGTGAACTGTTGTACGCTCATTCCCCAGTGTGTGAACTGTTGTACGCTCATTCCCCAGTGTGTGAACTGTTGTACACTCATTCCCCAGTGTGTGAACAGTTGTACGCTCATTCCCCAGTGTGAACTGTTGTAAGCTCATTCCCCAGTGTGTGAACTGTTGCACGCTCATTCCCCAGTGTGTGAACTGTTGTACGCTCATTCCCCAGTGTGTGAGCTGTTGTACGCTCATTCCCCAGTGTGTGAACTGTTGTACGCTCATTCCCCAGTGTGTGAACTGTTGCACGCTCATTCCCCAGTGTGTGAACTGTTGCACTCTCATTCCCCAGTGTGTGAACTGTTGTACGCTCATTCCCCAGTCTGTGAACTGTTGTACGCTCATTCCCCAGTGTGTGAAGTGTTGTACGCTCATCCCCAGTGTGTGAACTGTTGTACGCTCATTCTCCAGTGTGTGAACTGTTGTTCGCTCGTTCCCCAGTGTGTGAACTGTTGTACGCTCGTTCCCCAGTGTGTGAGCTGTTGTACGCTCATTCCCCAGTATGTGAACTGTTGTACGCTCATTCCCTGTGTGTGAACTGTTGTACGCTCATTCCCCAGTGTGTGAACTGTTGTACGCTCATTCCCCAGTGTGTGAGCTGTTGTACACTCATTCCCCAGTGTGTGAGCTGTTGTACACTCATTCCCCAGTGTGTGAACTGTTGTACACTCATGCCCCAGTGTTTTTGCTGTTGTACGCTCATTCCCCAGTGTGTGAACTGTTGTACGCTCATTCCTCAGTGTGTGAACTGTTGTACGCTCATTCCCCAGTGTGTGAACTGTTGTACACTCATTCCCCAGTGTGTGAACTGTTGTACGCTCATTCCCCAGTGTGAACTGTTGTAAGCTCATTCCCCAGTGTGTGAACTGTTGCACGCTCATTCTCCAGTGTGTGAACTGTTGTACGCTCATTCCCCAGTGTGTGAGCTGTTGTACGCTCATTCCCCAGTGTGTGAACTGTTGTACGCTCATTTCCCAGTGTGTGAACTGTTGCACGCTCATTCCCCAGTGTGTGAACTGTTGCACTCTCATTCCCCAGTGTGTGAACTGTTGTACGCTCATTCCCCAGTCTGTGAACTGTTGTACGCTCATTCCCCAGTCTGTGAACTGTTGTACGCTCATTCCCCAGTGTGTGAAGTGTTGTACGCTCATCCCCAGTGTGTGAACTGTTGTACGCTCATTCCCCAGTGTGTGAACTGTTGTTCGCTCGTTCCCCAGTGTGTGAACTGTTGTACGCTCGTTCCCCAGTGTGTGAGCTGTTGTACGCTCATTCCCCAGTATGTGAACTGTTGTACGCTCATTCCCTGTGTGTGAACTGTTGTACGCTCATTCCCCAGTGTGTGAACTGTTGTACGCTCATTCCCCAGTGTGTGAGCTGTTGTACACTCATTCCCCAGTGTGTGAGCTGTTGTACACTCATTCCCCAGTGTGTGAACTGTTGTACGCTCATGCCCCAGTGTTTTTGCTGTTGTACGCTCATTCCCCAGTGTGTGAACTGTTGTACGCTCATTCCCCAGTGTGTGAACTGTTGTACGCTCATTCCTTGTGTGTGAACTGTTGTACGCTCATTCCCCAGCGTGTTAGCTGTTGTACGCTCATTCCCCAGTGTGTGAACTGTTGTACACTCATTCCCCAGTGTGTGAACTGTTGTACGCTCATTTCCCTGTGTGTGAACTGTTGTACGCTCATTCCCCAGTGTGTGAACTATTGTAGGCTCATTCCCCAGTGTGTGAACTGTTGTACGCTCATTCCCCAGTGTGTGATCTGTTGTACGCTCATTCCCTAGTGTGTGATCTGTTGTACGGTCATTCCCCAGCGTGTGAGCTGTTGTACGCTCATTCCCCAGCATGTGATCTGTTGTACGCTCATTCCCCAGTGTGTGAACTGTTGTACGCTCATTCCCCAGTGTGTGAACTGTTGTACGCTCATTCCCCAGTGTGTGAACTGTTGTACTCTCATTCCCCAGTCTGTGAACTGTTGTACGCTCATTCCCCATTGTGTGAACTGTTGTACGCTCATTCCCCAGTGTGTGAACTGTTGTACGCTCATTCCCCAGTGTGTGAACTGTTGTACGCTCATTCCCCAGTGTGTGAACTGTTGTACGCTCATTCCCCAGTGTGTGAACTGTTGTACGCACATTCCCCAGTGTGTGAACTGTTGTACGCTCATTCCCCAGTGTGTGAACTGTTTTACGCTCTTTCCCCAGGTTGTGAACTGTTGTACGCTCATTCCCCAGTGTGTGAACTGTTGTACGCTCTTTCCCCAGGTTGTGAACTGTTGTACGCTCATTCCCCAGTGAGTGAACTGTTGTACGCTCATTCCCCAGTGTGTGAACTGTTGTACACTCATTCCCCAGTGTGTGAACTGTTTTACGCTCTTTCCCCAGGTTGTGAACTGTTGTACGCTCAATCCCCAGTGTGCGAACTGTTGTACGCTCATTCCCCAGTGTGTGAACTGTTGTACGCTCATTCCCCAGTGTGTGAACTGTTGTACTCTCTTTCCCCAGTGTGTGAACTGTTGTACGCTCATTCCCCAGTGTGTGAACTGTTGTACGCTCATTCCCCAGTGTGTGAACTGTTGTACGCTCATTCCCCAGTGTGTGAACTGTTGTACGCTCTTTCCCCAGTGTGTGAACTGTTGTACGCTCATTCCCCAGTGTGTGAACTGTTGTACTCTCTTTCCCCAGTGTGTGAACTGTTGTACGCTCTTTCCCCAGTGTGTGAACTGTTGTACGCTCATTCCCCAGCGTGTGAACTGTTGTACGCTCATTCCCCAGCGTGTGAACTGTTGTACGCTCATTCCCCAGCGTGTGAACTGTTGTACGCTCATTTCCCAGCGTGTGAGCTGTTGTACGCTCATTCCCCAGCGTATGAACTGTTTTACGCTCATTCCCTAGTGTGTGAACTGTGGTACGCTCATTCCCCAGTGTGTGAACTGTTGTACGCTCATTCCCCAATGTGTGAGCTGTTGTACGCTCATTCCCCAATGTGTGAGCTGTTGTACGCTCATTCTCCAGTGTGTGAGCTGCTGTACGCTCATTCCCCAGTGTGTGAACTGTTGTACGCTCATTCCCCAGTTTGAGAGCTGTTGTACGCTCATTCCCCCGTGTGTGAGCTGTTGTACGCTCATTCTCCAGTGTGTGAGCTGTTGTACGCTCATTCCCCAGCGTGTGAGCTGTTGTACGCTCTTTCCCCAGTGTGTGAGCTGTTGTACGCTCATTCCCCAGTGTGTGAGCTGTTGTACGCTCATTCCCCAGTGTGTGAGCTGTTGTACGCTCATTCCCCAGTGTGTGAGCTGTTGTACGCTCATTCCCCAGTGTGTGAGCTGTTGTACGCTCATTCCCCAGTGTGTTAACTGTTGTACGCTCATTCCCCAGTGTGTGAACTGTTGTACGCTCATTCCCCAGTGTGTGAACTGTTGTACGCTCATTCCCCAGTGTGTGAACTGTTGCACGCTCATTCCCCAGTGTGTGCAGTGTTGTACGCTCATTCCCCAGTGTGTGCAGTGTTGTGCGCTCATTCCCCAGTGTGTGAACTGTTTTACGCTCATTCCCCAGTGTGTGAACTGTTGTACGCGCATTCCCCAGTGTGTGAACTGTTGTACGCTCATTACCCAGTCTGTGAACTGTTGTACGCTCATTCCCCTGCGTGTTAACTGTTGCACGCTCATTCCCCAGTGTGTGCAGTGTTGTACGCTCATTCCGCAGCGTGTGCAGTGTTGTACGCTCATTCCCCAGTGTGTGAACTGTTGTACGCTCATTCCCCAGAGTGTGAACTGTTGTACGCTCATTCCCCAGCGTGTGAACTGTTGTACGCTCATTCCCCAGAGTGTGAACTGTTTTACGCTCATTCCCCAGTGTGTGAGCTGTTGTACGCTCATTCCCCAGTGTGTGAACTGTTGTACGCTCATTTCCCAGTGTGTGAACTGTTGTACGCTCATTTCCCAGTGTGTGAACTGTTGTATGCTCATTCCCCAGCGTGTGAGCTGTTGTACGCTCATTTCCCAGTGTGTGAATTGTTTTATGCTCATTCCCCAGCGTGTGAGCTGTTGTATGCTCATTCCCCAGCGTGTGAACTGTTGTACGCTCATTCCCCAGTGTGTGAGCTGTTGTACGCTCATTCCCCAGTGTGTGAACTGTTGTACGCTCATTCCCCAGCGTGTGAGCTGTTGTACGCTCATTCCCCAGCGTGTGCACTGTTGTACGCACATTCCCCAGCGTGTGAACTGTTGTACGCTCATTCCCCAGCGTGTGAACTGTTGTACGCTCATTCCCCAGTGTGTGAACTGTTGTACGCTCATTCCCCAGTGTTTGAACTGTTGTACGCTCATTCCCCAGCGTGTGAACTGTTGTACTCTCACCCAGTGTGTGAACTGTTGTACGCTTATTCCCCAGTGTGTGAACTGTTGTACGCTCATTCCCCAGTGTGTGAACTATTGTACGCTCAATCCCCTGTGTGTGAACTGTTGTACGCTCATTCTCCAGCGTGTGAGCTGTTGTACACTCATTCTCCAGTGTGTGAACTGTTGTATGCTGATTCCCCAGTGTGTGCAGTGTTGTACGCTCATTCCCCAGTGTGTGAACTGTTGTACGCTCATTTCCCTGTGTGTGAACTGTTGCACGCTCATTCCCCAGTGTGTGAACTATTGTAGGCTCATTCCCCAGTGTGTGAACTGTTGTACGCTCATTCCCCAGCGTGTGAACTGTTGTACGCTCATTCCCCAGTGTGTTTGCTGTTGTACGCTCATTCCCCAGCGTGTGATCTGTTGTACGCTCATTCCCCAGTGTGTGAACTGTTGTACGCTCATTCCCCAGTGTGTGAACTGTTGTACGCTCATTCCCCAGCGTGTGAACTGTTGTACGCTCATTCCCCAGCGTGTTAACTGTTGTACGCTCATCCCCCAGCGTGTTAACTGTTGTACGCTCATTCCCCAGTGTGTGAACTGTTGTACGCTCATTCCCCAGTGTGTGAACTGTTGTACGCTCATTCCCCAGCGTGTGAGCTGTTGTACGCTCATTCCCCAGCGTGTGCACTGTTGTACGCACATTCCCCAGCGTGTGAACTGTTGTACGCTCATTCCCCAGCGTGTGAACTGTTGTACGCTCATTCCCCAGTGTGTGAACTGTTGTACGCTCATTCCCCAGTGTGTGAACTGTTGTACGCTCATTCCCCAGCGTGTGAACTGTTGTACTCTCATTCCCCAGTGTGTGAACTGTTGTACGCTTATTCCCCAGCGTGTGAACTGTTGTACGCTCATTCCCCAGTGTGTGAACTATTGTACGCTCATTCCCCAGTGTGTGAACTGTTGTACGCTCATTCCCCAGTGTGTGAACTGTTGTACGCTCATTCCCCAGTGTGTGAACTGTTGTACGCTCATTCCCCAGTGTGTGAACTGTTGTACGCTCATTCCCCAGCGTGTGAACTGTTGTACGCTCATTCCCCAGTGTGTGAACTGTTGTACGCTCATTCCCCAGTGTGTGAACTGTTGTACGCTCATTCCCCAGCGTGTGAACTGTTGTAATCTCATTCCCCAGTGTGTGAACTGTTGTACGCTTATTCCTCAGCGTGTGAACTGTTGTACGCTCATTCCCCAGTGTGTGAACTATTGTACGCTCATTCCCCAGTGTGTGAACTGTTGTACGCTCATTCCCTGTGTGTGAACTGTTGTACGCTCATTCTCCAGCGTGTGAGCTGTTGTACACTCATTCTCCAGTGTGTGAACTGTTGTATGCTCATTCCCCAGTGTGTGCAGTGTTGTACGCTCATTCCCCAGTGTGTGAACTGTTGTACGCTCATTCACCAGCGTGTGAACTGTTGTACGCTCATTCCCCAGTGTGTGAACTGTTGTACGCTCATTCCTTGTGTGTGAACTGTTGTACGCTCATTCCCCAGTGTGTGAACTGTTGTACGCTCATTCCTTGTGTGTGAACTGTTGTACGCTCATTCCCCAGCGTGTGAGCTGTTGTACGCTCATTCCCCAGTGTGTGAACTGTTGTACACTCATTCCCCAGTGTGTGAACTGTTGTACGCTCATTTCCCTGTGTGTGAACTGTTGTACGCTCATTCCCCAGTGTGTGAACTATTGTAGGCTCATTCCCCAGTGTGTGAACTGTTGTACGCTCTTTCCCCAGTATGTGATCTGTTGTACGCTCATTCCCTAGTGTGTGATCTGTTGTACGGTCATTCCCCAGCGTGTGAGCTGTTGTACGCTCATTCCCCAGCATGTGATCTGTTGTACGCTCATTCCCCAGCGTGTGAACTGTTGTACGCTCATTCCCCAGTGTGTGAACTGTTGTACGCTCATTCCCCAGTGTGTGAACTGTTGTACGCTCATTCCCCAGTCTGTGAACTGTTGTACGCTCATTCCCCAGTGTGTGAACTGTTGTACGCTCATTCCCCAGTGTGTGAACTGTTGTACGCTCATTCCCCAGTGTGTGAACTGTTGTACGCACATTCCCCAGTGTGTGAACTGTTGTACGCTCATTCCCCAGTGTGTGAACTGTTTTACGCTCTTTCCCCAGGTTGTGAACTGTTGTACGCTCATTCCCCAGTGTGTGAACTGTTGTACGCTCTTTCCCCAGGTTGTGAACTGTTGTACGCTCATTCCCCAGTGTGTGAACTGTTGTACGCTCATTCCCCAGTGTGTGAACTGTTGCACACTCATTCCCCAGTGTGTGAACTGTTTTACGCTCTTTCCCCAGGTTGTGAACTGTTGTACGCTCAATCCCCAGTGTGTGAACTGTTGTACGCTCATTCCCCAGTGTGTGAACTGTTGTATGCTCATTCCCCAGTGTGTGAACTGTTGTACGCTCTTTCCCTAGTGTGTGAACTGTTGTACGCTCATTCCCCAGTGTGTGAACTGTTGTACGCTCATTCCCCAGTGTGTGAACTGTTGTACGCTCATTCCCCAGTGTGTGAACTGTTGTACGCTCTTTCCCCAGTGTGTGAACTGTTGTACGCTCATTCCCCAGTGTGTGAACTGTTGTACTCTCTTTCCCCAGTGTGTGAACTGTTGTACGCTCTTTCCCCAGTGTGTGAACTGTTGTACGCTCATTCCCCAGCGTGTGAACTGTTGTACGCTCATTCCCCAGCGTGTGAACTGTTGTACGCTCATTCCCCAGTGTGTAATCTGTTGTACGCTCATTTCCCAGCGTGTGAGCTGTTGTACGCTCATTCCCCAGCATGTGATCTGTTGTACGCTCATTCCCCAGCGTGTGAACTGTTGTACGCTCATTCCCCAGTGTGTGAACTGTTGTACGCTCATTCCCCAGTGTGTGAACTGTTGTACGCTCATTCCCCAGTCTGTGAACTGTTGTACGCTCATTCCCCAGTGTGTGAACTGTTGTACGCTCATTCCCCAGTGTGTGAACTGTTGTACGCTCATTCCCCAGTGTGTGAACTGTTGTACGCACATTCCCCAGTGTGTGAACTGTTGTACGCTCATTCCCCAGTGTGTGAACTGTTTTACGCTCTTTCCCCAGGTTGTGAACTGTTGTACGCTCATTCCCCAGTGTGTGAACTGTTGTACGCTCTTTCCCCAGGTTGTGAACTGTTGTACGCTCATTCCCCAGTGTGTGAACTGTTGTACGCTCATTCCCCAGTGTGTGAACTGTTGCACACTCATTCCCCAGTGTGTGAACTGTTTTACGCTCTTTCCCCAGGTTGTGAACTGTTGTACGCTCAATCCCCAGTGTGTGAACTGTTGTACGCTCATTCCCCAGTGTGTGAACTGTTGTATGCTCATTCCCCAGTGTGTGAACTGTTGTACGCTCTTTCCCTAGTGTGTGAACTGTTGTACGCTCATTCCCCAGTGTGTGAACTGTTGTACGCTCATTCCCCAGTGTGTGAACTGTTGTACGCTCATTCCCCAGTGTGTGAACTGTTGTACGCTCTTTCCCCAGTGTGTGAACTGTTGTACGCTCATTCCCCAGTGTGTGAACTGTTGTACTCTCTTTCCCCAGTGTGTGAACTGTTGTACGCTCTTTCCCCAGTGTGTGAACTGTTGTACGCTCATTCCCCAGCGTGTGAACTGTTGTACGCTCATTCCCCAGCGTGTGAACTGTTGTACGCTCATTCCCCAGTGTGTAATCTGTTGTACGCTCATTTCCCAGCGTGTGAGCTGTTGTACGCTCATTCCCCAGCGTATGAACTGTTTTACGCTCATTCCCTAGTGTGTGAACTGTGGTACGCTCATTCCCCAGTGTGTGAACTGTTGTACGCTCATTCCCCAGTGTGTGAGCTGTTGTACGCTCATTCCCCAATGTGTGAGCTGTTGTACGCTCATTCTCCAGTGTGTGAGCTGCTGTACGCTCATTCCCCAGTGTGTGAACTGTTGTACGCTCATTCCCCAGTTTGAGAGCTGTTGTACGCTCATTCCCCAGTGTGTGAGCTGTTGTACGCTCATTCTCCAGTGTGTGAGCTGTTGTACACTCATTCTCCAGAGTGTGAGCTGTTGTACGCTCATTCCCCAGTGTGTGAGCTGTTGTACGCTCATTCCCCAGTGTGTGAGCTGTTGTACGCTCATTCCCCAGTGTGTGAGCTGTTGTACGCTCATTCCCCAGTGTGTGAGCTGTTGTACGCTCATTCCCCAGTGTGTTAACTGTTGTACGCTCATTCCCCAGTGTGTGAACTGTTGTACGCTCATTCCCCAGCGTGTGAACTGTTGTACGCTCATTCCCCAGCGTGTGAACTGTTGTGCGCTCATTCCCCAGCGTGTGAACTGTTGTACGCTCATTCCCCAGAGTGTGAACTGTTGTACGCTCATTCCCCAGCGTGTGAACTGTTGTACGCTCATTCCCCAGAGTGTGAACTGTTTTACGCTCATTCCCCAGTGTGTGAGCTGTTGTACGCTCATTCCCCAGTGTGTGAACTGTTGTACGCTCATTTCCCAGTGTGTGAACTGTTTTACGCTCATTTCCCAGTGTGTGAACTGTTGTACGCTCATTCCCCAGCGTGTGAGCTGTTGTACGCTCATTTCCCAGTGTGTGAGCTGTTGTATGCTCATTCCCCAGCGTGTGAGCTGTTGTATGCTCATTCCCCAGCGTGTGAACTGTTGTACGCTCATTCCCCAGTGTGTGAGCTGTTGTACGCTCATTCCCCAGTGTGTGAACTGTTGTACGCTCATTCCCCAGCGTGTGAGCTGTTGTACGCTCATTCCCCAGCGTGTGCACTGTTGTACGCACATTCCCCAGCGTGTGAACTGTTGTACGCTCATTCCCCAGCGTGTGAACTGTTGTACGCTCATTCCCCAGTGTGTGAACTGTTGTACGCTCATTCCCCAGTGTTTGAACTGTTGTACGCTCATTCCCCAGCGTGTGAACTGTTGTACTCTCACCCAGTGTGTGAACTGTTGTACGCTTATTCCCCAGCGTGTGAACTGTTGTACGCTCATTCCCCAGTGTGTGAACTATTGTACGCTCAATCCCCTGTGTGTGAACTGTTGTACGATCATTCTCCAGCGTGAGCTGTTGTACACTCATTCTCCAGTGTGTGAACTGTTGTATGCTGATTCCCCAGTGTGTGCAGTGTTGTACGCTCATTCCCCAGTGTGTGAACTGTTGTACGCTCATTTCCCTGTGTGTGAACTGTTGCACGCTCATTCCCCAGTGTGTGAACTATTGTAGGCTCATTCCCCAGTGTGTGAACTGTTGTACGCTCATTCCCCAGCGTGTGAACTGTTGTACGCTCATTCCCCAGTGTGTTTGCTGTTGTACGCTCATTCCCCAGCGTGTGAACTGTTGTACGCTCATTCCCCAGTGTGTGAACTGTTGTACGCTCATTCCCCAGTGTGTGAACTGTTGTACGCTCATTCCCCAGCGTGTGAACTGTTGTACGCTCATTCCCCAGCGTGTTAACTGTTGTACGCTCATCCCCCAGCGTGTTAACTGTTGTACGCTCATTCCCCAGTGTGTGAACTGTTGTACGCTCATTCCCCAGTGTGTGAACTGTTGTACGCTCATTCCCCAGCGTGTGAGCTGTTGTACGCTCATTCCCCAGCGTGTGCACTGTTGTACGCACATTCCCCAGCGTGTGAACTGTTGTACGCTCATTCCCCAGCGTGTGAACTGTTGTACGCTCATTCCCCAGTGTGTGAACTGTTGTACGCTCATTCTCCAGTGTGTGAACTGTTGTACGCTCATTCCCCAGCGTGTGAACTGTTGTACTCTCATTCCCCAGTGTGTGAACTGTTGTACGCTTATTCCCCAGCGTGTGAACTGTTGTACGTTCATTACCCAGTGTGTGAACTATTGTACGCTCAATCCCCTGTGTGTGAACTGTTGTACACTCATTCTCCAGCGTGTGAGCTGTTGTACACTCATTCTCCAGTGTGTGAACTGTTGTATGCTCATTCCCCAGTGTGTGCAGTGTTGTACGCTCATTCCCCAGTGTGTGAACTGTTGTACGCTCATTTCCCTGTGTGTGAACTGTTGCACGCTCATTCCCCAGTGTGTGAACTATTGTAGGCTCATTCCCCAGTGTGTGAACTGTTGTACGCTCATTCCCCAGCGTGTGAACTGTTGTACGCTCATTCCCCAGTGTGTTTGCTGTTGTACGCTCATTCCCCAGCGTGTGAACTGTTGTACGCTCATTCCCCAGTGTGTGAACTGTTGTACGCTCATTACCCAGTGTGTGAACTGTTGTACGCTCATTCCCCAGCGTGTGAACTGTTGTACGCTCATTCCCCAGAGTGTTAACTGTTGTACGCTCATCCCCCAGCGTGTTAACTGTTGTACGCTCATTCCCCAGTCTGTGAACTGTTGTACGCTCATTCCCCAGCGTGTGAACTGTTGTACGCTCATTCCCCAGTGTGTGAACTGTTGTACGCTCATTCCCCAGTGTGTGAACTGTTGTACGCTCATTCCCCAGTGTGTGAGCTGTTGTTCGCTCATTCCCCAGTGTGTGAACTGTTGTACGCTCATTCCCCAGCGTGTGAACTGTTGTACGCTCATTCCCCAGGGTGTGAACTGTTGTAAGCTCATTCCCCATTGTGTGAACTGTTGTACGCTCTTTCCCCAGAGTGTGAACTGTTGTACGCTCTTTCCCCAGCGTGTGAACTGTTGTACGCTCATTCCCCAGCGTGTGAACTGTTGTACGCTCATTCCCCAGTGTGTGAACTGTTGTACGCTCATTCCCCAGTGTGAGCTGTTGTACACTCATTCACCAGTGTGTGAAGTTTTGTGCGCTCATTCCCCAGTGTGTGAACTGCTGTAAGCTCATTCCCCAGTGTGCGAAGTTTTGTACGCTCATTCCCCAGTGTGTGAACTGTTGTACGCTCATTCCCCAGTCTGTGAGCTGTTGTACGCTCATTCCCCAGTGTGTGAACTGTTGTACGCTCATTCCCCAGTGTGTGAAGTTTTTTTACGCTCATTCCCCATTGTGTGAACTGTTGTACGCTCATTCCCCAGTGTGTGAAGTTTTGTACGCTCATTCCCCAGTGTGTGAACTGTTGTACGCTCATTCCCCAGTGTGTGAAGTTTTGTACGCTCATTCCCCAGTGTGTGAACTGTTGTAAGCTCATTCCCCAGTGTGTGAAGTTTTGTACGCTCATTCCCCAGTGTGTGAACTGTTGTACGCTCATTCCCCAGTGCGTGAACTGTTGTACGCTTATTCCCCAGTGTGTGAAGTTTTGTACGCTCATTCCCCAGTGTGTGAACTGTTGTACGCTCATTCCCCAGTGTGTGAGCTGTTGTACGTTCATTCCCCAGTGTGTGTACTGTTGTACGCTCATTCCCCAGTGTGTGAGCTGTTGTACGTTCATTCCCCAGTGTGTGAACTGTTGTACGCTCATTCCCCAGTGTGTGAACTGTTGTACGCTCAATCCCCAGTGTGTGAACTGTTGTACGCTCATTCCCCAGCGTGTTAACTGTTGTACGCTCATTCCCCATTGTGTGAACTGTTGTACGCTCATTCCCCAGTGTGTGAACTGTTGTACGCTCATTCCCCAGTGTGTGAACTGTTGTACGCTCATTCCCTAGCGTGTTAACTGTTGTACGCTCATTCCCCAGCGTGTTTACTGTTGTACGCTCATTCCCCAGCGTGTTAACTGTTGTACGCTCATTCCCCAGTGTGTGAGCTGTTGTACGCTCATTCCCCAGTGTGTGAACTGTTGTACGCTCATTCCCCACTGTGTGAACTGTTGTACGCTCATTCCCCAGTGTGTGAACTGTTGTACGCTCATTCCCCAGTGTGTGAACTGTTGTACGCTCATTCCCCAGCGTGTTAACTGTTGTACGCTCATTCCCCAGTGTGTGAACTGTTGTCCGCTCATTCCCCTGCGTGTTAACTGTTCTACGCTCATTCCCCAGTTTGTGAGCTGTTGTACGCTCATTCCCCAGTGTGTGAGCTGTTGTACGCTCATTACCCAGTGTGTGAACTGTTGTACGCTCATTCCCCAGCGTGTGAACTGTTGTACGCTCATTCCCCAGTTTGTGAGCTGTTGTACGCTCATTCCCCAGTGTGTGAGCTGTTGTACGCTCATTCTCCATTGTGTGAAGTGTTGTACGCTCATTCCCCAGTGTGTGAGCTGTTGTACGCTCATTCCCCAGTGTGTGAACTGTTGTACGCTCATTCCCCAGTGTGTGAACTGTTGTACGCTCATTCCCCATTGTGTGATCTGTTGTACGCTCATTCCCCAGTGTGTGCAGTGTTGTGCGCTCATTCCCCAGTTTGTGGGCTGTTGTACTCTCATTCCCCAGTGTGTGAACTGTTGTACACTTATTCCCCTGTGTGTGAACTGTTGTACACTTATTCCCCAGTGTGTGAACTGTTGTACGCTCATTCCCCAGTGTGTGAACTGTTGTACGCTCATTCCCCAGTGTGTGAACTGTTGTACGCTCATTCCCCAGTGTGTGAACTGTTGTACGCTCATTCCCCAGTGTGTGAGCTGTTGTACGCTCATTCCCCAGTGTGTGAGCTGTTGTACGCTCATTCCCCAGTGTGTGAACTGTTGTACGCTCATTCCCCAGTGTGTGAAGTTTTGTACGCTCATTCCCCAGTGTGTGAACTGTTGTACGCTCATTCCCCAGTGTGTGAAGTTTTGTACGCTCATTCCCCAGTGTGTGAACTGTTGTACGCTCATTCCCCAGTGTGTGAAGTTTTGTACGCTCATTCCCCAGTGTGTGAACTGTTGTACGCTCATTCCCCAGTGTGTGAAGTTTTGTACGCTCATTCCCCAGTGTGTGAACTGATGTACGCTCATTCCCCAGTGCGTGAACTGTTGTACGCTCATTCCCCAGTGTGTGAAGTTTTGTACGCTCATTCCCCAGTGTGTGAACTGTTGTACGCTCATTCCCCAGTGTGTGACCTGTTGTACGTTCATTCCCCAGTGTGTGTACTGTTGTACGCTCATTCCCCAGTGTGTGAGCTGTTGTACGTTCATTCCCCAGTGTGTGAACTGTTGTACGCTCATTCCCCAGTGTGTGATTTGTTGTACGCTCAATCCCCAGTTTGTGAGCTGTTGTACTCTCATTCCCCAGTGTGTGAACTGTTGTACACTTATTCCCCTGTGTGTGAACTGTTGTACACCTATTCCCCAGTGTGTGAACTGTTGTACGCTCATTCCCCAGTTTGTGAACTGTTGTACGCTCATTCCCCAGTGTGTGAACTGTTGTACGCTCATTCCCCAGCGTGTGACCTGTTGTACGCTCATTCCCCAGTGTGTGAACTGTTGTACGCTCATTCCCCAGCCTGTGAACTGTTGTATGCTCATTCCCCAGCGTGTTAACTGTTGTACGCTCATTCCCCAGTGTGTGAACTGTTGTACGCTCATTCCCCAGTGTGTGAACTGCTGTACGCTCATTCCCCAGCGTGTTAACTGTTGTACGCTCATTCCCCAGCGTGTTTACTGTTGTACGCTCATTCTCCAGTGTGTGAACTGTTGTACGCTCATTCCCCAGTGTGTGAACTGTTGTACGCTCATTCCCCAGCGTGTGAACTGTTGTACGCTCATTCCCCAGTGTGTGAGCTGTTGTAAGCTTAATCCTCAGTGTGTGAGCTGTTGTACGCTCATTCCCCAGTGTGTGAACTGTTGTACGCTCATTCCCCAGCGTGTGAACTGTTGTACGCTCATTCCCCAGTTTGTGAGCTGTTGTACGCTCATTCCCCAGTGTGTGAGCTGTTGTACGCTCATTCCTCTTTGTGTGAACTGTTATACGCTCATTCCCCAGTGTGTGAGCTGTTGTACGCTCATTCCCCAGTGTGTGAACTGTTGTACGCTCATTCCCCAGTGTGTGAACTGTTGTACGCTCATTCCCCAGTGTGTGAACTGTTGTACGCTCATTCCCCATTGTGTGAAC
>NW_027598793.1:0-36745 GCF_964194155.1 Cetorhinus maximus
CCCACCCCCTCCAGCCCTAATTCAACAATCTCCTTCCTACACCCCAAAAACGTCCCCCCCTCCACCACCCCATTACCCACAAACCCAATGGTCGCTGGCCCTCAGCAACTCCAACTTTCACCTCAACCTCAAATTCACCTCCAATCCCCGAACATCCCCTTCCCCCATAAACACCTCGTCCCCCTTCCACCATGCACCTTCTCCCCGCACCCCATCACCCCTCCAAAAAAAACTGATCCTGGGCTGCACCCTTTTCTGAAGGCTTCCCCACCCAAGACACAGGCAAGCTCATCAATCTAGCCGCTTCCTCACAAAGAAAGCCCTTTTGTTTTTGCATTTAGGACGGTCAGACTTCTGGTTCCCTCTATAACTCCTCTCCCCCGTGCCCAGTAAATCAAGGCCCAAAAGGTCTGGTCCAGTCATTCATGTTAAAGATCCCATGACAACATTGACAGAGCAAGGGCACTTCCTGGTGTCCTGGCAAACAATCCTCTTTCAACCAGCACTAACAAAAATATATATATTGACACTGTGTTTTCAGATGTTTTCGACAAGGGGCATCTCATATCTTTGTGGATACTACGCTAACAGAGTGAAGATTCTGTGATCCATTATCTATTAATGAAAGGCCAACAGACATTCAAAACGTTCTAAGCTCAGTGAGGGAATCTGATAACATTTTTTTTTTAAAACACAAGAGCAAAGCTCAGCTCCATCAATATTTAAGCCCTTCAACTGAATATATTCCCAGGCAAAGACAAATCAATACACTCAGTGTCGATGCGCTGAAACCTAGGAGACAGCTGAGTGGAATGAAACAACTGAGGGAGCTTTGGCTTGAAGGGAAACAGTTTTAGGTGGGAACCGCCAAGCTTACTATTGATTTTAAACCTTGTGGAAAGCATATGACCTAGTTAATAGCAGAAAACAGGTTCACCAAATACAAGTATGTGATTCATGTAATAACATTGCTTTTCTCACCATATACACGGTTTCTCTTCCTGAGTCATGTTTGCATAGGTGGTTGATTGTTCAATAATTTGATCAATTTACATGTTGACAATTCACGTGAGTTCATTAGTTTATATGGTTTCACTGCTTAATTTATAACAATTAAAATATGAAGTAGAAATAATGAACTTTCATTGACAGAAAGCCTCTCACATCTTCATGTCACCTCAAATGCCAATGAAATACGTTTGATGTGGTCACTGTTGTACTGTAGGCAAACACAGCCATGGCAGTCAATCTGCACCAAGCAGAATTTCACAAAATGTAATGATAATAGGCAGATGATCAATTCTAGGTTCTCTGTGAGGCACAGGGTACAAACGCAAAGTTATAATGAACCTTCATAAAACTCTTCCTTGGTCTCAACTGGAGTAGTGTTCCCAACTCTGGGCACTGCACTTCAGGAATAATGTGAGGTTTGAGAGTGCACATGAACTAGGTCACTAATGAAAGAGAGCTTGGAAATAACTATTATTGTAGTCCTGTCTTTTGAGATAAAGGTCAGCCAAAGCATAACTGAATGGTTTGAGGAGCTGAGTGCCTTTCCTCTATGTGATGACTGTATTTTCTTTTTGTGTCATAGTCCCTTAAAGACCAAGGTGAAATGGGGAGTATACCGAAAAACAGGGCAAATTGTTTTCCTGATTATGATAATTAGGTTCCAAGAAATGCTCATTTGACCCAAGGTTGCCATGGAAATGAAAAGCTAAAAGGCAAAGGATAAATAAAAAGCTAATTGTAGTGGTGTTGGTACAAACTTCAGCTTGTGTTTTGGTTTGGCACTTCAGAACACACCCAGAATTTGAGGGGGGAAACAAGCAAGGATCTCTCCAATTCAATCAGTTTTCTGTTTGGCAGTTCAGAACAGATCCAAAAGAACTGAAGAAAGGAAGAGCAAGGAATTGTGGATTGGACAGACCCATTGCTGCCGTTTCGATGTTGCTCGAGCCCACTAGACTGTTTAAAAGGGTTGGAAAGGGGGGTCTCTTGGGGTCCTGTGCCATTAAGACTGTTGTGACCCAAATGAGAGGGGCTTTGTAGTTGAGCACCTTGTCGGTGTTAGCCATTTCTGGTGACTTCTGATAGAATACAGCTGTGGATGAATGCAACACAAAGGCTGAAATGATTGCGTGGGAACTGCCAGATCCTATATAATGAAGGCACAGTTGTAAAGACTAAGATTGCACATGGTACCACATTTACATGCAAAGTAACACAAGTGTTTGTAACTTAGTGAAGCGTATTTTTGTCATATCAGCTATTGGAAGTGAAATTTACTTCATTTTTAAATATCCTTCACTTGCTAATTTATGTTTGAATTATGTTGATTTTAGTTGGCTTGTCACAGTAAAAGCTTTAAAAGGTGAAATCTTGTCCCGTGGTTTTCTTTCCATTGACGTGAAGGGGATTCCTTTTTTAAAAATATTTATTAGTCTCTACGGGAGTCATAACATCTTCTTCCTATGTTCCTAACATCATAGGAATAGTGTCATTATCAAATTCCTGTATATTAAGTGTTTGCACACTATTACAGCAACAATTTCAAGCTGAGCATTTTGGAAGGAGTACTTCAGAGGCACAACTTAAGGAAAAAATACTGTCAGTTAAAAAAAAAATCAGATGGCCAAATCAGGTGGGGGGTGATCTGCAAGAGTGAGCACAACAGTGTAGTAAAGACAGCAAAATATCTCCAGGTTATATGAATATTTCTTACAGGTGTCAACTGTAAAGGATAAAAGCAACTCACCAATTTCTGTAGCATACAGAGCATCCTAAAGGATTTCATAGTCCGTGACCCCCGATAAATTGGGGTGGGGCCGGCTTAGGGTTAACTTGGATATGGATCAACAGATACAGATCAAAGGGTGAACAGCATATGCCTTAAGGAGGAGACAACCAGGGAGGAAACCAGCAACTCTAAAGGAACATTCAGTTAGCTCTGGGGTGAGGGTGGCAGGGTCAGAAATAGTCAAAATACACCCATATTGAAAAAGACCTGCAACACCAATCCAGGCAACAATAGGTCACAAACAGGTCAGTTACAAGTAAAATGATGCCCTTTATTCAGAGGGACAAGCTGGGGGGATACTTGGGGAAGCAGTCAGTGGGGACCTGGAAGGGGAACATCCTGCTTGGGAAATCTCCCTAGCTTCTGTAACTGGATATGAAACTAGTTGAAATAAGGAACAGAACATTTAAGAGTTAATAGATCAAACAGGAAGAGGAAGACAGGAGAGTCCCATGGGGTTTTGTGCTTCCAATCCTATTGTTTTCAACCTGCAGAACTGGCCTAGAAACCAAAACAAATAAGAAGCTGGTCAGAATTTGCTGTTGCCACAAAAATTAATAAAGAATAAAGCAATTTAGATAGTGAGGTAATTGATGAAAGATACAAGTGAATTAGATCAGTTATGGAACTGGGAAGGCACACGGCAACACCATTTATATCGCATTTTTAACACAAAAACATCTCAAGCCACTTCAAAGAAGTGTCATCAAAGAAAATTTGACAGTGAGCCACAAAGATCTTACAGCAGATGCTCAAAAGCTTGGTCAAAGAGGTAGGTTTTAGACAGCATCTTAAGAGTAGGAAAGACAGGTGGAGGCAGAGAGAATCCAGGAGGGAATTCCAGAGTTAAGCAATTCCGCAACTGAAGGCATGGAGCAATTAATATGGGGGCTGCTCAAGATGTCAGGGCTAGGAGAGCGCTGATGTCTCAGGTTGTAGGCTGGAGGAGATTAGACAGAGGGAGGGTGAAGCCATGCAGGGATCTGAAAACAAGGATGGGAAATCAAGTCATTGCTTAACTGGAAACCAGTGTAGGGCAGCAAACACAGAGGTGGTGGCCGAATAGGGCTTAGTGCAAGCTAGGACACGGGCAGCAGAGTTTTGGATAACCTCAAGTTTCCAAAGGTAAAAGTAGGAGGTCGACTAGGAATGCATTAGCAGCATTCAAGTCTAGCGATAAAACAATAGCATGAATGAAGTTTCAGCAGCAAATGAACTGAGGCAGGACAGAATCGCACAACCTTACAGAGGTGGAATCAGGCAGTTTTAGTGACAATGTGGATGTGCGGTCGGAAGTTCATCTCGGGGTCAAAAATGACTCCAATTGCAAATAATCTGGTTTCGCCTCAGTCAGTTGCCAGGGAGAGGAACGGAATCAGTGGATAGTGAACTGAGCTGGTGCTGAGGACCTGGAGGCAATGACTTGAGTCTAACTCTAACCTAACATCTAGAGGAAATTTCTGCACTCAATGTTGGACAAGCAGTCTGACAATTTCAAATCAGCAGATATTGATAAATGGATAGTTGAGAAGTCAATAATATAAGTAACAAACTGGATTAACGCAGACAGACCTTGAAGTACTACAGGCATCACTTTAACGTACAGACAACGTCAATGTGCCTGATAGGATGGTAAATACAAATTCAATAATAGCCTTCCAAAGCAATTTGGATAAATGCTTGAAGGAGAAAGAATTGCAGAGGTATGGGGAGAGAGTGGGACTAACTGTGTTGCGCTTGGAATGAGCCTCTGCAGGCAATATATAAAACATGCATCATTCTATATTTATCCATCTATAAATATAGATGAGGAAGCCAATGCGCTAACTGTGCCACTGGGCAGACCCCATATAGACTGGTTGCCGCTTAATAAGAGCGCTACGCAGTTGAAAAACAGCCACTAGAAACTATACTCAGAAAAGCAAGACAAGTCCTGAAATGCTAACAGGGTGAGCTAAGAGATTGGGTAAACTTGAGCTCTGGAAGGATGAGGTGGGGTGTGGGCCAGGGCAGAGGGAAACCTTTCCCCAAATCTATAAAACCTAAAAACTGCACAGATAAAATAAACCCTGAATATCAGAGTAAGCTGAGAAGGAGAGCGAGAGAACATGGAAATGTTCACTGATCTATCCCCATTGTCTGGGAAATAGCATATCCCAGGATATCAGTCATGCCCCTTTGTCAAATGTTTCTCCAGGGACTCGATCAAGTTTTCACATTGTTGGGTAGATGCCAGTGTTGTAGCTATACTGAAACAGCTTGGTTAAAGGCATGGTTAGTTCTGGGACACAGGTTTTCAGTACTGCAGCCAGGATGCTGTCAGGGCCCAGAGTCTTTGTTGTATCCAGTGCCCTCAGCCATTTTTGATATCATGTGGAATGAATCAAATTGTCTGAAGATTGGCATCAGTAATACAGGGGACCTTGGGAGGAGGCTGAAATGGATTATCCACTTGGCAGTTCCAGCTGAAGATTTTTCTAAATTCTCCAGCCTTGTCTTTTGCACTGAGGTGCTGCCTCTACCATCAATGAGGATCACCTCACTCCCAAGACTTAATGGGCACTTGGATAAATGAAGTTGTTGAAATTACACACAAAGCACTACAGGAATAAAAGAGCAACACCAGATATATCTAGTTTGAGTGCTTTTTTGTATCTGAGCTACTTTACTGCCTATGAGCATATTCGAATCTGCAAGTTTCAATGTGTTCAGGCATTTGGGCCTGTGATCTATGTAGGATTGGACACAGACAGACACACAGACAGACACACAGACAGACACACAGACAGACACACAGACAGACACACAGACAGACACACAGACAGACACACAGACAGACACACAGACAGACACACAGACAGACACACAGACAGACACACAGACAGACACACAGACAGACACACAGACAGACACACAGACAGACACACAGACGCCCCCTGAGAAATACAGTCACACTCGAATGGAAATCGCAAGTTCAAACAAATCCCACAAAGCACTGAGCTTGCTAGTCAGTGCTCCTTGCTTTGTGAATATAACTATTTATAGACTCAGTAACTTCCCGCCAGCATTCATACGCATCACTGTCTCCTCTCACCTTGTTCAATATGGTTCTCTCAGTTCAACATCTCGTTTAGTGACACTCATACTGCAGGAAATTGTGGTGACAAGTGAAGGAACTATCCAAACATTTGCCACTGTCTGGACAGTCAAACGACATGTTCAGAATCACAGCAGAGTAAGCTGGGCCCATGGAGAAGTAGGAACAATTTCGGTGCCAAAGCGATGAAGCCAGTGCTTTCGCTTGCATTCATCCTGTTTAACTTAAATTAGGTGGAAGTACGATCACAGCGCCATGTTCACCTATGAAAACCAGCATCTCCATTAACCTACCCAAGCAGATGCAACTGCTCGTGCAATGCTAGCCTCACAGGAAACAGCTTCTAAAGCTAGGAGTCCATTTCCATCTCCCAATTTTCCAAATGAAATGACATTTTCTTGGATAGCTTGGCAGGGCCGAACCCAAAGTCAAAACACCGCAAGTACAGTGAAGGCTGAAAATTCATAGGAGCTGTCCAATCAGCACCAGCTCAAAGATGCAGGTCAGTTTTAAAGGTCTTCAGAAATCTGCCACACTCAATCAAGTCTCTCTCCCCCCACCGCCACCCCCACAACAAACTGCCAGTTTATATTCAAAGTGGCCTCTCAACTCACCAAAATCCATAGCACCGATATAAATGCTGCACTGAGTCAAAGACAGAATTGTATGAAATGCCACTGTTACTGTACCAAAAGCAACATTCAATAAAGCTCCAGTAATCAGGCTGCATTTTCTTACAAACCAACTGGGATGACGACAGCTAGTAATACACAGAGAAAAAGATACTGCAGCCCCATTTTAATCAACACCTATAAAACTTCAGTTTCCTCATTTCAGGGACTAAGCAATAGGCTTGTTAATTCACTCACAGGCAGATTTCATACTGCAGTTCAGAATAACCACCTTTTGAGAGTCTGTCACTTTCAGGTTGGCAAACATGAAGCAGCAAAACTCCTCCACATATCCAGCTAACACAAGCTGAAGAACAGCTGCTTTGGAGTGTGATCTATGTAGGACACTGTACCCGTGATATCAGGTTGTGAAACACTGAAGCGCAAGCAATTCATGCGCAGTCTAGGCAGGAGTGACACTGTCTCACAGCAGTGAATTAAAATCAGTTTTGTACCATCACAGGCGTGGATGTTCTTTTATTGCAGAGCTTTTCTTAGTGCTGCTTCCTCCATATTTCCACCATTTCACACCCAATTGGGTTCAAAGTCTGAATGTGTAACACAGCTTTTGTTAAGTGATTAATGCTGTCACAAAGAGAGAGCAAACCAGTTCATTCCAACAACTCCAACACACTGAGCTCCTGATTTCAGCCAAAAGTCAATTTAAATAGATTCACAATAAATTATCTTTAAACATGCAGGGGGGCTGGAATCTCAGCCAGCACAATGACAGAGGCACAACATTTTCTGCAGTCCCCAGATTTGGGAGGGCACGACCCACCTGCTATAAAGGTGGATAGGAGCCTCAACCATATCATCTTTAGCAATGAAGCACCTCTTCCCTCGCACACCAGTCCTGCAATAGCTTGCAGACATTGACTGCAAGGGTTCACCAGAGTGAGTAACTGCTGTGTGGGTGAGATAACCGAGGGCAATCAGCATCTATGGATCAGTTTACCAGCAAGAAGTGAACACCTCGAGCGAAGGAGAAAGAGCAGAAAACTTCCAAATCAAAAGTGTCACCTTCACTTCAGCAAACATGCCTAGAGAAAGTGGATGTGGGGGAGGGGGAAAGGGGGATCTTCCAATTCTGGATTACAATGATGGTGTGGTCAGTCTGACTGAATCCAAACGGCTGAATGGTGACAGCTCAAGAGACCAATGGTTTCTGCCTCTTCTGCCTTTTCCCCAGAATGACTGCACCTGCAGATTGAATTATTCAGAACAGGAGTGAGCCAAAAACAAATCAATACATTTACTCCAGATTGGATAGGAAAGGAACTTCCAAGCTGATGTTAAAATTACACTGCATTGCAATTTTAAAAGGCTGAAATGATAACAAATCCATAGTGTCTCTCAGTTGAAATCAAACAGTCTGTCCTAAAAAGTTCACTTTGAATTCTTGGAGATATCAGTGACTTATTTTTAACTGGACAGTTGTTTTGAAGTTCTCCCATTAATTAATCATCTGCCCATTCTGAATTACCAAAAAAAAAACACTCAGAACACAAATATAAGCTTTGATCCAAAGCATTACCTAGCACACTTCCCTTTGGACACAGGACAATCCAGGAAAGGAATGCTTCTAATTACTCATCATTTAAGGATGCCCACTGGAGTACTATAAGCACATTAGGCAAAAATTGTACCCTATGAACCGGAGTGTACTTTGACCTGCTCAATAACTAGATAAATGTGGTGAAACACAGGGGTCAGACAGAGAACCCTTACACTATATTCAGCTTACTGAAACATATCACATGCTGCCATTTGATAATATATATTTATCTGTATCAGTCCAAGGCATATAAACCGACAGGGATTAAACTGGACCTCAAGTGCACTGGAGTAAACCAAGTATTTTTAAATTAATTCAAACTTTTACTATGCTCCTTTAAATGTCAAAACTACACTAACCAATGAAACAAAGGGTTCACCTAAGACAGTGAAACCTGAACTGAGGCCTTTGATTTAGTTAGTGCAGAGTTCCTGCTGCTTATAAACTGATTGTATAATGTTAGCCACAAATGTACCATTCAACTTGCTTTGAAGACACAGAGAAACAACAAGCATTACATAAATATATCCATCCACATCAGATTAACAGCCACTCAATGGAAGATAAATGCATTGTTTGTCTATGCTGTAAATCTCCAAGATATCTCGATGCCAATATGTAAATGAACAAATCGAATAACTAGAGATAAATTCCATCAAGTTATACTTTTATACCTTTGACTAAAAAAAATGACAATTCTAACACCCAATAACCTTCCCCCACCCCACCCCTGCCCACCCTTACCTCACAGAACCTAATTTACAACGTTATGGACATTGCAAGCAGCAGATTAGAGAATATTAAAAAATCTAACAAAGACAAAATGATTCATTATCACTGTGTACTCTCCAAGTTAGAAATAGGTTGATTGTACAGGACCAGATGTTGTATATCCACTGGGGTCAGTCAGTCAGGTACTGGTTGGAAAAACTTACACAACTTCAGTCAGATACTGCCAGGTTTAGTTTCTGTCCAAACACTCTTGCTGCTCAACTAAATCTAAACAATTCTTCATCGTAGTCATATTCTCCTAGTCTTAAAATTTAAGCCAAAGAAAGACCCTTCCCCCACATCAAATTCACCACCATGAAATCCATCTCCACTACTTGACTTGTACTTTGACAAACTTCAATCCAACTCCTTACTACATAACTACATTTCTTTGATCTACGACTGGTCAATATCAACAGCCCCAACTCCTCAAACATTGCCACACTCATCTCAAAAGCTGCTGTTATCATCCCCTCTTCAAAACAGCCTCACCTCTCCATCCTCTTGACCTATTAACATTCCCCATTCCTTCTTAAGGTCCTTAAATGCATTCTCATCCCCCATCCAAACCTCACCTCTTCATTATTCCTGTTCAAATCAGAGTCACAGAATTGTTACGGTGTCAGCGGCCATTCAGCCCATCGTGTCTGCACCAGCTGTCTGAGCATTTTAACTTAGTGCCAATCTCCTGCCTTTCCCCCATAACCCTGCACATTATTTAAATAGAAACAATCTTCCAATGCCCTCTTGAATACCTCAGTTGAACCTGCCTCCACCACACTTCCAGGCAGTGCATTCCAAACCCTAACTACTCACTGTGTGAAAAAGTTTTTTCTCACCTTGCATTTGCTCCTTTTGCAAAACACTTCAAAACTGTGCCCTCTGGTTCTCGATCCATTTACGAGTGAGAACAGTTTCTCCCTATCTACTCTGTCCAGGCCCCACATGATTTTGAAAACTTCCACCAAGTCTTCTCTTAGCCGTCTCCTCTCCAAGGAAAACAGTCCCAACTTCTCCAATCTTTCCTCATAATTGAAGTGTCTCAACCCTAGAACCACTCTCATAAGCCTCTTCTGCACTTTTTCCAATGGGTTCACATCCTTCCTATGGTGTGGTGCCCAGAACTGTACACAACACTCCAGCTCAGGTCTAACCAGTGTTCATCTAAGAATTCATGCTTAGTGTTCATATTCATATTCAGTACCCTATATAAGTTCATAACTTCTCTGCTCTTGTACACTATGCTTCTATTAATGAAGCCTAGAATACTGTATGCTTTAGAAACACCTCTCTACCTGTCCTGTCACTTTTTTGTTTATTCATTCACAGGATGTGGGCTTCGCAGGCTGGGCCAGCATTTATTGCCCATCCCCAGTTGCCCTTGAGAAGGTGGTGGTGAGCTGCCTTCTTAACCGCTGCAGTCCATGTGGAGTAGGTACACCCACAGTGTTGTTAGAGAGGGGTTTCCAGGGTTTTGACCCAGCAAAAGTGAAGGAACAGCGATATATTTGCAAGTCGGGATGGTAAGTTACTTGGAGGGGAACCTCCAGGTGGTGGTGTTCCCATCTATCTGCTGCCCTTGTTCTTCTAGGTGGTAGTGATCGTAGGTTTGGGAGGTGCTGTCTAAGGAGCCTTGGTGAATTCCTGCTGTGCATCTTGTAGATGGTACACACTGCTACTACTGTGCGTTGGTGGTGGAGGGAGCGAATGTTTGTGGATGGGGTGCCAATCAAGCAGACTGATTTGTCCTGGACGGTGTCCAGCTTCTTCAGTGTTGTGGGAGCTGCACTTATCTAGGTAAGTGGAGAGTATTCCATCACACTCCTGACTTGTGCCTTGTAGATGGTGGACAGTCTTTGGGGGAGTCAGGAGGTGAATTACTCGTCGCACGATTCCTAGCCTCTGACTTGCTCTTGTAGCCACAGTATTTATAAGACTAGTCCAGTTTCTGGTCAATGGTAACCCCCAGGATGTTGATAGTAGGGAATTCAGTGATGGTAATGCCATTGAACATCAAGGGGCGATGGTTGGATTCTCTCTCGTTGGAGATGGTCATTGCCTGGCGCAAATGTTACTTGCCACTTGTCAGCCCAAGCCTGGATATTGCCCAGGTCTTGCTGCATTTGGACAG
This sequence comes from Cetorhinus maximus, assembly GCF_964194155.1. Taxonomy (NCBI): domain Eukaryota; kingdom Metazoa; phylum Chordata; class Chondrichthyes; order Lamniformes; family Cetorhinidae; genus Cetorhinus; species Cetorhinus maximus. The sequence continues at coordinate 11,029 of NW_027598793.1, forward strand.
GGACTGCTTCAGTATCTGAGTCGTCGCGAATGGTGCTGAACATTGTGCAATCAGCGAACATCCCTACTTCTGACCTTACGATGGAAGGAAGGTCATTGATGTAGCAGCTGAAGATGGTTGGGCCTAGGTCACTACCCTGCGGAACTCCTGCAGTGATGTCTTGGAGCTGAGATGACTGACCTCCAACAACCACAGCCATCTTCCTTTGTGCTAGATATGACTCCAACCAGCAAAGAGTTTTCCCCGATTCCCATTGACTCCAGTTTTCCGAGGGCTCCTTGATGCCACACTCGGTCAAATGCTGCCTTGATGTCAAGGGCAGTCACTCTCACCTCACCTTGAGAGTTCAGCTCTTTTGTCCATAGTGACTTATGTACATATACACTCAGGTCTCTCCGCTCCTGCACATCCTTTAGAATAGTATCCTTTATTTTATACTGTCTCATCATGTTCTTTGTACCACAAGTGTATCACCTCACACTTCTCAGCATTGAACTTCATCTGCCACTTATCTGCCCACTCCACCAATGTGTTAATGTCCTTCTGAAGTTCTACACTGTCGTCCTCACAGTTTACAATTCTCCCAAGTTTTGTGTCATCTGCAAACTTTGACACTGTCCCCTGCATACCAAGATCTAGATCATTCATATATATCGGGAAAAGCAAGGGTCCCAATACCAACCCCTGGGGAACTCCACTATAAACCTTCTTCCAGCCCGAAAAATACCCATTAACCATTACTGTTTCCGACCCCTCAGCCAATTTTGTATCCATGTTCTACTGTCCCTTTTATTCCATGACCTATAACTTTCCTCAAGTCGAAACGCCTTGCTCACAATAACTTGCTCAAGCAGCCGATAAGGTAGGCACTCTTCCATCATTCAGCTTCTCTCTATTCACCAACCCACAGCGAATCCAATATGCCGAGACTCGAGATCTGACCCAGGCTTGTGCCAATGGTGCATAAGGAATCAACCAGGAAAAATTTTGTGACGTTATTAAAACTAACTGTGATCTACACTACACTCAGCACTGAGAATACAGCAATAGGGGTCAGCCATAGCACAGTTTGAGCATGCTTCCCTTCAAGTCAAAAGGCCACTTAAAGAGAGAGTTCTAAATTTCCAACAACTTTGTATGAAAACCTGGGGGCTGGATTTTCATCCTCGAGGCAGGTAACAGGATTCAGGAAATTTCCCGGCTCGGCCCGGCTGCCTTGGGAGAAAATGCCTGCAAAGGCAGGATTTCTGTCCGGGGTGGGAATGAAGAGGGGGGTGGTGTTGGGAGTCAGACCCACTTCCATTTGGATGAACTGCTTTAAAGGCCCATGTCAGTGCTCTTGGACTTCACCCCAATTGTAATAAAAACAATAAAGCAGAAAACAACCCTCTAGCCCACACACCGCCTCACACTCCCCATGCAGCCGCCATGCCAACTTATGCCCCTCCACCCATCCCCCATGGCCCCTCACCCTCCATGCCAAGTTATGCCCCTCTAAGCATTCCCATGGCAACCTATGCCCCTTCACCTACCCAAGGCCCCTTGTACCCTCCATGCCAATCTACAGCACTTCCGTGCCCATTCACCCAATACACACGCTGTACAGAACCAGAGAGCCCCGTGAAGTGTGAAAAAGCTTTAAAAGTCATTCATTCGTAACTTTCTTAAAAACAATTATTTTTACTACAGCCCTGTAAAAGTGTCAATCAACCAGACCTTTAAAGTATCAATAGTAGGAACTGCAAGCACTTGACACCTCTATCTTGTGTAAATAAACACTGAGCAATAGACTTAAGAGAAAAAGTTGTCAATCAAGCAATGTTTTCCCTTAGGCGCAACTGCTTCAACAGACTAACGGATGTCTGGGCTATCAGCTAAGCCTCATTATGCAGAAACTTTCCTCTGGTGGGGAGTCCAGAACAAAGAGGTACAATTTTAAAATAAGAGAGTTAGGCTGTTCAGAGGTGATGCCAGGAATCATGAGCTGGATTTTCAGATTCGGAAAGACTCTGTCAACCTTTAGAAATGGCAGCTGGGACCCAATTCCAGGAATGTTTTTCTCAACTAACCCATTTAGTCATCTGAAACACCTCATTTAGATCACTCCTACATCTTCAACATTCAAGAAATCATAAGCCTGATCTACACAACCTTTTAGTCCAAGTTCTGGTGAATCTGGCCTGGCCAATATACACTTCCTGAGGTGCAGTGCCAAGAAACCTAGGATGCAGTTACTACATTTATTATGTTTTTAAACTTGGAATCATATTTTCAATTTGCAAATTTAAATATTATATTAACCTTTTTCACTGTTCACCAGCTCAATGATTTCTGTACCTGGATCCTTCTCAGCTCATACACAGTTCTTAGCTTCTAACCATTTAGAAAATACTCTGTTCTATCTTTCTTAGATAGAAAATGAATAACCTCACAGCTTCCCACCTTGAATTTGATCCGCCACAGTTTTGTCCAGTTCCTTAATCTATTAATGGCCCTTTGCAATTCTGCTCCCAGCTACACCGTTTATTGTGCCACCAGCAAACTTGGATATATAGCTCTATGTTTTCATGTCACATCCAGACAATTGGAGTGCACAGATATAAACATCGAGTCAGGTTTTACAGTCGGTGGGGATGGAATTACCCACCGAAAATGACCGCAATAGACCAGTACAGAAATTCTGAATTTGTGGTTTGTGACTCAGGGCCGAGGCTGATATAGGCTGACTTTGGAAGCAAATCGGCAGCAGTTCTGAACCATCACGTAGTCTTGCTGCTTCAAGAGAGCCTATAAAACACTAACCCTAACTACAGCAATCGACACTGACATATTATCAGGTATGCATCGTAAAGGTAGCAGGCTTTCTGCATCCTCACCACACACTAGTGTACGGAGTACAGACAATCAACATGGTGGCAACATGCCAGTAAAGGACATTAAACATGGAGCCAGCACTGGCTGGTGTATCAATACTATCAGACATAAAATATCTCTATACTAACAGGGGCTTGAGAGAAGGAACAGAACTGCAAACCCAGACTTGCAGCTGAGACTACGTAAGGAGGTGCACTAATTTATAAAATAGCTACGTTGGACTGGTCTTCACAGGATGAGGATAAAGTACCGGAAAATTAAAGATCAAGGGAAGGGACTACATAGATGAATTCAAGTTAAAATGGTAATGCAGAAATCAATGACATTAAAAATAGACACATCTCCAGAAACCCAATGGCTCCAACCTCGGCACATTAAAATAGGCAAGACATTGCTGATGAGTCAGTTAAAATCTTCCAAAACACTCTTGGCTCAGAAACTTGTCTCCATGGATTGTAAATCTGCCAATGTCACTCAGCAACAGTGACCACGAAAGTACCAGATTATTGTAAAAACCCATCTGGTTCACTCATTCCCTTTAGGGAAGAAAATCTGCCATCCTTACCCAGTCTGTACTACATGCAACTCCAGACCCACATAATGTGGTTGGACTCTTAGTTGCCCTCTGAAATGGCCACGCAAGCCATTCTGTTGTATCAAACTGCTACAGAAAAGTCAAAGAAGAATAAAACCAGATAGGCCATCTGGCACCAACCTAGGCACCAGAAATAACAAATGCACACCCTGGCCAATCAACCCTGGCCAATCAACCCCACTCACTCCGGGGGCTCGTGCCAAAATTGGAAGGTCTGTCCCACAGACGAATCAAGCAACAGCCTAACAAGGTTGCACTCTCAGAATCATACCTGAAAGTCAATGTTGCAGACTCCTCCATCACCATCCCCGGGCATGTACTGTTCCGCCAGCAGGACAGACCCAGCAGAGGCAGTGGCACAGTGGTGTAGTGTGTCCCTGGATGTCCGGCACAGTGGTGTAGTGTGTCCCTGGATGTCCGGCACAGTGGTGTAGTGTGTCCCTGGATGTCCGGCACAGTGGTGTAGTGTGTCCCTGGATGTCCGGCACAGTGGTATACAGTCAGGAGAGTGTGTCCCTGGGAGTCCTCAACATATACCCAGGAGCCCCATCAACCGTGGTTCAATGAGGAGTGCAAAGGACAAGGGTCAAGCCACAAGGACGACAAATCCAACTCAGCCAATTACTGCCCCATCAGTCTGCTCTCGATCATCAAAGTGATGGAAGGGATCGCCGACAGTGCTACAAAGTAGCACTTATTTAGCAATAACCTGCTCACTGACACTCAGTTTGGGTTCCACTAGGGCCAACAGACTCCAGGCCTCATTACAGCCTTGGCCCAAAAATGGACGAAAGAGCTGAATTCAGGAGGTGAGGTGAGAGCAACTACCATTGGCATCAAGGCAGCATCTGACTGAGTGTGGTACCGAGGAGCCCCCAAAATAGGTAAGTCAATTGGAATCAGGGGGAAACTCTTCACTGACTGGAGTCATACCTAGCACAAAAGATGACGACTATTGTCATTGGAGCTCAATCATCTTAACTCCAGAACATTGCTGCAGGAGTTCCTCAGGATAGTGTCCTAGGCCCAACCATCTTCAGCTGCTTCATCAATGACCTTCCCTCCATCATAAGGTCAGAAGTGGGGATGTTTGCTGAAGATTGCACAACTTTCAGTACCATTTACGACTCCTCTGATACAGAAGTAGTCAGTATCCAAATGCATCAAGACCTGGACAATATTCAAGTTTGGACTGAAATGACAAATAACAGGCGTGCTACACAAGCGCCAGGCAATACAACTATAGAGAATCAAACCATCTCCCCATGACATTCATACCATTGCTGAAGGTCCACCATCAACATCCTGGAAGTTACAATTGACCAGAAAGTGGACTGGACTATAAATACCGTGGCTACAAGAACAAGTCGAAGGCTGGGAATTCTGCATTCCGCAGCAAGTAACTGACTCCTCAAAGTCTACCATCCATCTACAAGGCACGTGTCAGAAGCATGAAGGAATACTCTCCACCTGCCTGGATAAGCACAGCTCCAACAACAGTCAAGAAGCTCAGCACCATGCAAGTTAAAGCAACCTGCTAGATCAGCACCCCGTTAACTACCAGCAGAGTGATTTCAGTCTGTACTATCCACAAGATACACTGCAGCAACTCATCAAGGCTCCTTCAACAGCACCTTCCAAACCTGCAAGCTCTACCAGCTAGAAGGACAAGGGCAGCAGGTGCATGGAAACACCACCACCTTCAAGTTCCCCACCAAGCCACTCACCACAGTGTCACTGGTCAAAATCCTGGAACACTCTCTTCCTAACAGCACTGTGGGTGTAGCTTCTCCAGATGGACTGCAGTGGTTCAATGTGGCAGCTCACCACTACCTCAGAGGGCAATTAGGGATGGCAACACATGCTGGCCTTGCCAGTGACTCACACATCCCATGAACATAAAACAAAATTTAAAGATAAGAAAGATACATGCAAAAATGCAAGCCTATTAGTCCAATGTCAGTTTAAGGAAGTTACTAGAATCTGGTATTAGAGACAGAGTGACTGAGCATGTGGATAAATATAAACTGATCAGAGTGAACTAGCATGAACTTGGGTAAGTCAAACCAAATGAAATGAGTCAAAATTTTTAGGTAACAAACCTGGTATATCAGAGTGTGTCTATGGATGTTATTTATCTGGATTTCCAGAAGGCACTTGATAAGTTGCCACATAGCAGGCTTAAAAATGAGAACACTTGGAATTGAAGGCAATCCATTGGCTTACATTGGAAATTGGTTAGGAGCAATGCTCCCCTGTAACTCCCTGCGCTGTGCAAGCCCTTCTGTTGCACTGTGCAGTCCCTTTAAGATTGCTGCTCAGTCACTCCATCTTAAAGGGACCACTGCTTGTGCTCAGCCTGTTTGTCCCGAGTGACTCATTCCCGAGTACTGTGTGGGAGGCAGGAGACAGAGAGTAAGGAGATTCTCCATCTCAAGTTGACAGAATATATACAGAATATATAATGGTATACCCCAGGGATATGTACTGGGGCCTGAGGTTTTAAACATATTTGTAAATGACTGCGGGGTAATTTGTAAATGACAACTTTAGGCTGATTAATTGCTAGGCCAAGGTATTAACGGTTACAGGGCTGAGGAGGGCAGGTGGAGATAATAAACAGGTCAGCCATGATCGAATAGTTTCAGCAACTTAAAACTTGCATTTATATAGCACCTTTCATGACCAGACATATCAAAGCACTTTACAGCCAATGAAGTGCTTTTGAAGTGTAATCACTGTTGTAATATAGGAAACTTGGCAGCCAATTTGCACATAGCAAGTTGTGATTGAGGGATAAATATTGGCCAGGACACTGGGAAAAATTCTGCTGCTCTTTTTCAAAACAGTGCCATGGAATCTTTTATGTCCACCTTAGGAGACAGATGAGGCCTCGATTTAACAGCTTATCTAAAAGAAAACTTCACTCTCAGCAGAGCACTGGTATGTCAACATTGACTTTTTTTGTGCTCAGGTCCTGGAGTGGTAACCCAAAAAACTTGACTCAAAGGCAAGCCTGCTACCGACTGCGCCACAGTTACTACATGTGGGAATCCTTAAAGCAGTGATAACTGTCTGCAAATAATTAGAACATTCCATCCCTATTCACTCTTACGGTGTTCGTAAAAATTCAAGTCAGGAATACCACGTCCACGTTACTGACTACGTCACCTCGAATAATGTTGGGATTTGCAAGAAAAGCCAAAATGGGCCAAATGGCCTCCTCCTGTGTGGGAATGACTATAAAATGAGGGATTTCAATCAAGGGTCAAGCATTCTAATCATCAGAACAAAAATAATTTTGCAATTGTATCAATTTACAATACAACTATTACAACCATCTCACGCAATAAATACCACCATTGTAAGCAGTCTGAAAGAAGCCATTATTCTGCAATTCTCTGCAAGCAGTCCGTTACTAATGCATGTGTGCTTTCTACACCAGGAGACGAATATGCATCAGCCCCATAAATAGCCACCAGAAGTCAAGTAAAGATTATGGTGCCTGGAACACAGTAACAGCAGAATTGATGGGGTAAAGCAACCGAGCACATGCACAGGAACTGCAAATCTATATTAAAAAAGTAGTTTTAAATCATGAGTGTGTAAAGCCCATTAAGCGGCACATCCATACAGTATTAATTGAACTAAACAGTAGCTTCTATTTACTTTTACAAAGAAGGTGCAACACAATGTTACATTAACTCTGATGTATATACAAAACCTGCATGAACCACAAACTTATAGAGCCCCAGATTGTTGGCTGAATGGGGCACGAACTGTAGGAGACACACAAATTACCTACCAATATTCACTATAAGCCCACTGACTTCCACAGCTACCTTCACTACATGCTCTGCCACCAGGCTTCCCTTAAGAATCCTGTTCCATTCTCCAAGTTCCTCTGCCTCCGTCACATATGGTCTGATGATTCAACCTTCCATACTAGTGCTTCTGATGTCTTCCTTTTTCCTCAACCAAGGATTTCTCCCCACTGTGGTTAACAGCCCCAGACTCTGTCCATCCCATTTCCTGCGCTTCTGCTCTGACCCCTTCCCAAAATCATGATAGGGTTTCCTTTGTCCTCACCTTGCACAACACCAGCCTCCATATTCAACTGATGATCCTCTGCCACCACCAAACACATTTCCCCTCCATATCCCTTTCACCATTCTGAAGGGGCCATTCCCTCCTCGACACCCTGGCCCCTCTCCTCAGTCCCCTCCAATACCCCCTCCCTTTCCCATGGCACTTTGCTATGCAAGCATTGCAAGGAGAGGCAATGCCTGCTCTGTAATCTCCTCCAATATGCCCCATAGCCCCAAACACTCCAAGCTGAAATACTGATTTGCTAGAACTTATTTCAATCTAGTCTACTGTATTTGCTGCTCACAATATGGTCTCCTCTGCACTGGGGGGGACCAAACCACCCAGGTTGGGTGACTTTAATTCTTCACTTTGCTCTCACTCTGGCCTTTCTGGAACACTGCCGGAGAGCGAGAACAATGAAGCTGGAGGAACAGCACCTCATCTTTCGACTGGACACTTCACAGCCTTCTGGACTCAACACAGAGTTTGACAATGTTGAATCATAGCCTTTGCTCCCCTTTTTGTTTCCCTTTTCTCTGCTGGATCAGTTTCGCTCTCACTCATTTCGCTTTTTCTTTTACTCTGTTTTGCTTTCAGATGGTAGTTGCCCATGATCCTGACATTCACACCTCCTCTCGGCACATCTTTTGTCTCTTTACTTGTCCCATTACAAATTTTTTTTTTGTAAAAATGTACTTTATTCAAAAAATATCTGGAAGAACATTACAAAACATTTCTAAATCGCCATCACAAAAAGTGCAATCAGATTCAATTTTGCCACGTGGATCATGAAGTGCTTTAATACAATCAATGAATATTACAATCATTTCAATATGGTCATAACAGACAATCAGACAATGATACTGGAGTTATCAACATACATCATGTTGCTCTCTGAGGTGCTTCAATACATTTATAATACAATTAGTATTCAATGCAGACATTCATTGTGAGCTGGACAGCCCGAGGGATGTAAACAGTTCCCAGTCTCTCGGTGCGCTGTGGCAGAAAGGTCTAAGACAGCGACCCTTCACCATTGCGCCTTTGTGGCGGCTGCCCCAAGCTTTAGTGCGTCCCTCAGCACGTAGTCCTGGACCTTGGAATGTGCCAGTCCGCAACACTCAGTCAGCTACAACTCTTTGTGCTGGAAGACCAACAAGTTTCGGGCAGACCAAAGAGCGTCTTTCACCGAGTTGATGATCCTCCAGCTGCAGTTGATGTTTGTCTCGGTGTGTGTCCCTGGGAACAGCCCATAGAGCACAGAGTCCTGTGTCACAGAACTGCTCGGGATGAACCTCGACAGAAACCACTGCATCTCTCTCCAGCCCTTCTTTGCAAAGGAACAATACACAAGGTGAACAATGGTCTCTTCCTCACCACAGCCACCTCGAGGGCAACGTGCAGAGGGGGTGAGACTCCTGGCGTGTAGGAAGGATCTGACAGGGAGGGCCTTTCTCACCACCAGCCAAACTACATCTTGGTGCTTGTTAGAAAGTTCTGGCGATGAGGCATTCTGCCAAATGACTTTGACAGTCTGCTCGGGGAACCATCCCACAGGATCCACCCTCTCCTTATCCCTCAGGGCCTCTAAGACGTGATGTGCCAACCACTGCCTGATGGACTTGTGGTCAAAGCTGTTTCTCTGCATAAATGTTTCCACGAGGGAAAAGTAGTACGGCACGGTCCAACTACTTGGAGCGTTCCGCGGCAGCGTGGCCAGACCCATCCTTCGCAACACCGGGGACAGGTAGAACCTCAGCACATAGTGACACTTGGTGTTTGCGTACTGAGGGTCTACGCACCGCTTGATGCAGCCACACACAAAGGTGGCCATCAGTATGAGGGCGACGTTGGGCACGTTTTTCCCCCCTTTATCTAGAGGCTTGTCCATCGCGTCCCTGCGGACACGATCCATTTTCGACCTCCCGATGAAGCAAAAGATGGCTCGGGTGATCGCCATCGCGCAGGAGTCTGGAATGGGCCAGACCTGCACCACATACCGCAACAGCGAGAGTGCCTCACACCTGATGACCAGGTTCTTACCCGCAATGGAGAGGGAGCGTCGCTCCCACATGCCCAGTTTCCTTTGCACCATAGACACTCGCTCCTTCCAGTTTCTAACGCATGCCCCGGTCCCTCCGAACCATATCCCCAGCTTGCCCCATTACCACTGCCTTTGGCCATGAACCCTTGCATCGTTTAATCTCTCGTGCCCTGTACCCTATCACAAACATCACTTCAGTTATTTTTCCCATCTTTTCAGTTACTAAAACCTATTATACTAACTTTTCCCTGTTCTGATAAAAGGTCACGCATCTGAAACATTAACTGTTTTTCCCTTTCCACAGATGCTGCCAGACCTGCTGAGTATTTCCAGCATTTTCTGTTTTCATTTTAGATTTGCAGCATCCATGGTATTTTGCTTTTACAAAAATCATAGGTCCCTGGATTACACTCCCTCACCCAGTAACTTTTCTACCCAGAACTCAAAACAAATGATGAATTGCACGGTACCTAACTATAACCCAATATGCACCTACAAGAGCAGAGTCAAGAGAGCAGATAATAAGCGAACTGATTTGTCATTTGGAAAACAAGAGATAAGAGTAAAGTGAGTGTGAATCAGCATTTTCCTGGTAAACACACATTTCCATAAACATAAAAGCATGAGATGTGCAGCATGAGCAACAGAGAATCACACAGAAGCAAGCAAGATGGACTCCAATCATTGCAACTGTTTAATTGGCCTCAAACAATCCTAATTCCATCTGTTTGGTGTAAATTCAACATTTCTGGATAAAAAGGCAACAGTTCACTCCGATCCAGCTCTGGGTGTCTTTTACAGTCAGCTTGGTAATAATGTTTGCTTTAACTTCACTTACCTGTTTCATTAACTACTTCAGTTAACACCCGTCCAACACTTGGTCAGAGTCGGAGTCCTCGGTTCACATTAATTAAGGTGAGATAACAGATCGTGGCGGAGTTGCAGCTGCTGAGGCTTGGCACACCTACCGCTCCAACTGGGGTGCTGGCACCCAGCTGCCAACACTGCACCTCGCCACTCTGGTGCCAGCTTTTAAACAACGCAAACAAAAAAGTGGAAAATATCTCAACACTAATTAATTTAAGCGTAACTTAATGACTTAAGAATACATGGTGGCGATAAGGTGCAAAAGCTGCCCAATTCGCAATAAGGCCGTACTTCCCCCCTCCCACCCAGGCAAGATCACTCGCCATTTAGGATTTTGAATTGTATACTGATGACAAGTTAGTTGCCAATGAGCTACAATGTGTGTGTGTGTGTGTGTGTGTGTGTGTGTGAGAGAGAGAGAGAGAGAGAGAGAGAGAGAGAGAGTGAGAGAGAGAGAGGATGGTGCAAGACATTGTGTGACATACCATATGGCAGATCTCCTGGTCGGAGTAGCTACAAGCAGCAGCAGCTGATAATTCTACAGCGTCCTTTATACACGGAAGGATCTTTCTTGGGGTTCTTTACAAGATAGGTAACAAAATAAAAATGCAACAAAAAGAGTGGAAGACACAAAAGCATGCTCAAAGCAAACTTTGTAAGGTAGCTTTTGAGAAAAGGAGGAAATTGTGACAGATCAAGGAGGGAGTAGTGATAGAATGGGGGTGGTTAAGGCAGGGGGGGGCATCCCCTAGCAGGGGGCAGTAACAGTAAGAACTGCCAGTGATGGAAGTAAACTGTTGTTAGAGCAGGTGGTGCTTGCAGGCCACGTGCTTGGTGGAAAGGAGATTGTCCCTAGTAGGATGGGGAGTCCACATGGAGGCAAAGGAGAGAACAGAGGCTTTAACATCAATTCACTGGGACACAGAGGACTTGGATGTTGCGAGTACAGTGCTTTTGTAGACATGAGAATATGTGGCAGTGCGCTACAAATAGGCTGCAATTTGTGCATGGTGGAAACCAGCAAGGGGAGCATTCTTGAGTCGAACTTTGAAGCGATACAAGAGAGGACAGGGTTTCTGCAGGGGCGGGGAGAGTGGTGGAGCCCGTGACAGGTGATACTTCAGAGGTGAAGGAAGGTAGTCTTAGTATTGGATCACTCTTGGAAAAGAAACTGGGCTCAGAGAAATAATTGGAAATAATGGGAGAGTTGAGGGTGACTCTACAGAGGAGACTGAAAGGATGTAGGGATAGAGAACCATGTTAACTTTGCAAAACACAGGATGAGGAACTTAGTCAGGTGCTCAGATGCAGTAGGGGGGGCAGAGGTGGGAGGGGGCAGGTAATTGTAAAGAATGGCAAAGAAATGGAGGAGAAACTACAGAGAAAGACACTGTGAAGGCAGAATCAAGAGGAGGGCTGTGGGGATTGGAGTGGGGAGGCATCTAGATACAGTCGTTTTAATTGTGAATACTCAAATCTACATGGTCCTAACATTTGATTTCCAAAATACAGGTGAGGGTATCCAATTTAGCATCTATTCTTTCCTCTTGTCTGATAAATCGAGTCAACCACTAATTATTCCCCTCTCTTGCCTCTTTCCCCCAGAAATAGCACATTTAATTGCAGCATCGTGCTTCACTCAGCGATGGGCCTACCACTCAAATAAAAGCAGAAAATGCTGGAAGTACTCAACAGCTCCAGCAGCATCAGTTCTGCAGAAAGCCAAGCGAGCTGAAACACAAACTGTTTCTCTCTCCGCAGATGCTGCCAGGCCTGCGGAATACTTCCAGCATTTTCTGTTCCTATTCCAGGTTTCCAACACTCAGAAAGCTTCTCTGCTTTGTCTCAAGAATCTCAGCCCCTCCAGACATATCACGGGTAACCAAGACACAACGTGCGTTCAAATTCAACACCTCTCACATGGGATGCTTGCCATTTGATTTAAACGTACTGTTACATAAGCCTAAAATACAGTCTCGAGAGTGTCATTCCAAATTAATTCCTTGCTCCATTCTACACCACTCAATCTATTCATTCAGAAAGAGGATTTCAAGCTGACTGTAAATCTGAACCGAATCCAATTGAACAAGTCTAATAGTTTAATGCTCACATTAAGTTAAAATGTAAATAGTTTATAAAATGGGCATCTAACAGCCCATTAACTCATTAAAAAAGACAAAAGGCCAGAATTCTAATTGGAGAAAACCAGCCGTGTGGAAGTGTCTCGCAACAAATGGAGGCAGATAAATGCTAACGTGCAGTGAAACTCAAAGGGCAGAGGAACTCAACCAGTTCAGCTCCCAGGTGCTGTGCGCCATTCCTGAACACTTAGCCTGAAGGATCTGCCGCCAGATAAACATTTGTAACAAGAAAGGTGAACCAAAGAGCAAAGTCCCCAGAACCTAGGAACTAATTTTTAACCCACCACTTTGGAAAATTATAAGATGACCCCGCTCACTCATTTTTAAACTTTGCAAAATTATTTTCTACCCTTTTTAAAGAGATCACCACACCGTGCACCTGATCCAAGCAAGATAAGTTAACAACCTTTACCCAAATCTATAGCCTTTTTAAAAGGCAGTGCAATCTGTAACTAGATACACAGCCATTAGAATTTAGGCTCATTTCTCATACTTCCTTACTTATTGAAGAAAATGCCCCTGTGGTCTACAGCTTAACCTTATGTTTCATAAATAGGGTGCAGCACACCACAGGTTAAACACTCCCCACCCTTTTACTGTAAATTTGTTACTGGGGTACGACACAGAATTCTATCATGTCTCATGTGACTTAAAATAACTCAGCCAATCACAAATTCAGAAATAAATTTTACAGTAGCAAGTAATGTAGGTGAGATAGCAAAGTGTGATACAACACTAGGTGTCTAGAGATGAGCAATTTGCATTTGTATCATAATTAGGCCACATTCGTGCACAGTTCTGGTCTCCATAAGATAAAAAGGATACAGAGACACTGCAGAAGGTGCAAAAAAGATTCACAGGGCTGATACCAGAGCTGAGAGGATACACTAATCCCCTCTGAGCCAGAAGGTTGTGGGTTGAAGTCCCACTCCAGGGCTTGAGCACAAAAATCAAGACTGACACCCCAATGCAATACTAACGGGGTGCTGCGCTGTCAGAGATGCCGTCTTTTGGATGAGATGTTAAACCTGTAAAAAGATTCCATGGCATTATTTCACAGGGGTATGTCAAAATGTTGTGCGCCCTTCAAACAGGACCTGAAAGCTACATAAATCCAATATTTTGTCTCAAAGTAAATACACTGAATTAAAGATGTGATCTCTATTTTGGGTGTGGGGTTTAAAACACAGAAAGCCAAGTGAAAACAAGGGAAACTATGACCAAAAGTATCATTTTTGGCATGACGGAACACAGTGGTGAATGCACAGATTTCATTTTAACAGATGTCTGAATTGAAATGTTGAAGGAACTGCAGAGCAAGGGTTGCTGTTGACATGCTTGGAAGCAGCTAGTGAGCTAGTTAATGTGGGGCAGCTGAATAAGCATCAAAATATGGTACAATGGACATGTTCTCTCCTCGTCACAGCAGCAAACAGCAGTCTCTCTCTCTACTGCTCTTGGAGCATTTCACACATTTAAAATAGGCAAAACCTTCTAAATGATTCACACCCCATCGGCTCCTTGTAACAAAATTCAAGAAATAAAAATGGGAATGGGTTAGAAGTGGATCAGAACATGGTCGTTTCAGGTCTGGCGTATTGACTCAACAGCCACCCCGACAAATGGGCTGATGATCTTCTGTCTACTGCAATATTCCTGCAGAGCTGAGAACACAGATAAGCCCCTGATCGAGCTCCATTTCCACAGCTTCATAATTGCTGCCTCAGGAACAATGCCAAGTGTCAACACTTCATCAGCACTTTATCTACAGAATTATGCAGATTCAGGCTAAAAGCTGTTTTAAAGCAGGCAATATTAAACAGAAAACAGTTTGTGGCTTCCTGTTGATTTTTTTTTCTGTACTTTTAGAAGAAAGACTAAATGTCAACATGCTGGGGAGCCCCTGAAAACCATAAACTCTTCTTTTAAATGTCTCTTTGGAAACGTTCTCACTGCTGAAGCGCACCCCACCCCCCTCCCCTCCTTCTCTATAGCTGAAGCAGCAACAGGCAACTGAAACTCGGGTGCGGTGCTCAAACGCTGCCAAGCCTCATCTCCTTTCCAGACACCCACAGGCTTCCCAGCAGGGCGCTGGATGTAAAATCAGCAACTGGAATCCTTCCGATTGTTGAGGCAACGGGGATAGTCGGTGAGGGTAACGCAACTGATGCGGTGGATACAGATTTCCAAAAGGAGTTTGATAAAGTGCCGCACAATAGGCTTGTCGCAAAGTTGAATACCATGGAATAAAAGGGACAGACAGTGGCAGCAATGGGTACAAAGTTGGCTGAATGACAGGAAACAATGGCGAACAGTTGCTTTCCAGGTCGGAGGAAAATAGTTAGCGGGATTCCCCAGGGGCCAGAACCAGGGCCTCTACTTCTCTTGTTCTAATCTTAATGGCCTGGACTTGGGTGGACCAGGCAGAGTTTCAAAACTTGCAGATGACATGAACCTTGGAGATTGTGATGAGCTTCAGGAGGACATGCTGGTGGAATGGGTGGACATGCGACATGTAAAAAATTATGCAGAGAAGTGTGAAGTGATACGTTGTGGTAGGAAGAGCAAGATGAAGCAGGCGATAAGAAATAAAGGTTACAATTCTAAAGGGGGTCTAGGAACAGAGACAGCTGAGGGTATGCGTGCACAAAATCATTGAAGATGGCAGAACAGGCTGAAAAATGGTTAAAAGGGCATACAGGATTGCTGGACTTCATAAATAGAGGCAAAGGATAGAGATAGGAGGCGAAAAGCAAGGAGGGCATGAGGAACCTCTACAAACACTGGTTTAGCCTCAACTGGAGCACTGTGTCCAAATTCTGGGCATTGCACTTCAGGAAGGATGTGAAGGCATTAAAGGAGGTGAAGAAAAGATTCACAAGAATAATTCTGTGTTCCGTGGATAGATTGGAGAAGCTGGGGCTGTTCTCCTTGGAGTAGTGAAAATTGAGAGGAGGCTTAACAGGTGTTTAAAATCATGAGGGGTTTGGACAGAGCAGATAGGGAGAAACTACTCCCATTGGTGGAAAAGGCCAGAACCAGAGGGCACCAATTTAAAGTAATTTGTAAAAAGAAGCAATGGCGACATGAGTAAAAACTTTTTTATGCAGCAAGTGGAAAGCACCGCCCAGTATGTGGTGGTGGCAGATTCATCGAAGCTTTCAAAAGGGAACTGGATAATTATCTGAAGAGAAAGAATGTGCAAGGCTACGGGGAAAAGCCAGGGCAGTGGGACTCAGCGAGCTGCTCTCGCAGAGGCTTAGCAGGGGCTCAATGGGTTAAATGACAACCTTTTATGCTGTAACCATTCTATGATTCTATTATTGTGAACAAATAATGAGGTAAACTAACACCAGCAGCAGAATCTAAAGATTTCGACAGTACGGGAGCAGAATTCCAGAGAGGTGGCTGTCCTTCATGGTTTTACAGAACATTGTTATTTCCTACAATGCAGTTTTGAGGAATTCACATGCATAACAAAAAGAAAATGAAAAGGTAAGTCACCTGAGCAACCTGCTGTATTGGCTTTGACCAATAGGAAGTTTCTCTCTCATAAAAGGCACACTGCACTGAACAGAGGCCGATTGAGTAAAGGAAGCTAACTCGAAACAAGGTCAAAGCTTGGGCAAAATGTAAAGGTGCAGCTGAGACCTACACAATTTCACCTGCTCCACATGGAAATATACGTGTTTAAACTCATCCTATTGGCCTTTTTCTTTGCAAAGTGATGAGATTTTGCAGATTAAACACACATTCTTTATGTACTGTCCCTTACACCAGCCAAAGCTGGCATTCATCCTACACATATATTTGACAGTACAATTCTCCCTACCCAATCACAGACCAAACAAAGGGATCTGGAGAGAAAAAAAGATATCAGAACCTTTGATGTAAATCATCAGTTTATTTACATTAACTGCAGTCCACCTAATTATGTGACATCACTACTCCAAACCAATTAGCTTTCATTTAGATCCTGAAACAAGCACAAATAAAGATTGCCTGAGGATTGGGAGGTGAAATAAGAATGACTCTTTCATATCTGCAATCTACGATTAATTCAACTGGTGGGATAGGAGAGACATTGCTGTGACAGGGTAGAGGGAGCTTTAATACTGTAAAGAATAGTGCATGCAATAGTGCTCTAAACTGGAGGCTAAAAGAACATCTAATCTCAGATGTTCCGTCCCCTGCGCCAAGAGTCCTCTCCTCCATTCATTATCCATTCCCCAGGACTCATATTGCAAAGCAGCATCATGTACACAGGGCTCAGCGAATGTCTGTTCAGAATGCATGTTCATTTCAATGGTGTATAAATTCATCTGAGAAACTGAAGCAAGCGTAATGAACATACATATACCTGGACTAGGAGAAGCAGCTTGTTCAATAAGTTTATCTAGCTTTCTACTATTACTTTTTAGCGATACGTTCCCCCTTTTCAATCTGGTAAACCTGATTATTAATATGGTTCCATATTCTATCTTTATTAATAACTTCTGTTATGGTGCACAGTTATGATATTACAAATTTTTAGAAAAACTGTTTTAAAAGTTAAATTAAAACCTTGGACTGAGTTTAAAGACTGTTTCAAAATGGCTTCAAGCTACCAGACAGAATTGTACATTCCAGGCTGGGTCTCCTCTTCTGAGAAAATAAAAGACAATCCTCAATTTAACTATCGTTCACTGCGGTCTCGTCCAGCAGATAAAGTTTCATTGACACCTCATTGTAAGAATGTAAATTGTGCCTTGGTCAGGACAACAGCTAAGAACCGCTCTGAAGAAGGGTAATATGGACTCTCTTTCTCTCCCCACAGATGCTGTCAGACCTGCTGAGTTTCCCCAGTATTTTGTTTTTGTTTCAGATTTCCAGCATCCTCAGTATTTTGCTTTTAGCCAAGAATCACAGGTGGGAGAAAGGTCATTTGAAGTGTCAATGCCTTATTCAGGAGATGACTTGGCATTTTGTACAAGTCATATCATAGCAGCAGCCAGCTTAGCTCCAGCAAAAGGCACTGAAAAGGGCACGAAGCTCAAAGACAAAAAACATCATCAGAGAAGCAGACAAGAGCTTCAACGCGGGGAGAGTGTGACCAATAAGAACAGCCAAACTGCTGGAATCAGCTAGGCTTAAAAAAGGGCCACACTGCAGTTCCTTGAAAGAGAACTAAAGGAACCCCTCTCTCCCCCACCTGGTTCCACTTATTAAGCTGTTAAAGCAACCTCTGGCAATTCAACAGTGGAAGCCATCGCAGCTGCAGAGACAACTCTGCAACCTCAAGACCTTCACTTCAGACAACACAGCACCTCTACTTTTAACAAACCAGGCCTACGCCGAATATGGACTAATCTCGATTTACGTTTAAGTATCATTTTATCTTCATTTTTAACTAATCTCTGTTTGTAACTTGACCTTTTAAATAACTTCAGAGCAGTAGAGTGAAATAAACTAACTTTTTAAGTAAAAAGGCTTTGCTGCTGGGTTATTTTTACATTGAATTAATCACTCCGAGGGTAAAAGATGCACACTCACACAAATACACAGTTCACAGCTACTTTGAAAAACACCTTTTAAAGCGTCCATGACACCTGATGAAGAGACCAACTATATTCTATCAGCAACAAATTTGGCTACAAAGATAGGTAGGAAAGCGAGTTGTGAGGAGGGTACAAAGGGTCTGCAGAGGGATACCGATAGGTTAAGTGAGCAGGCAGAAATTTGGCAAGTGGAGTATAATATGGGAAAATGTGAGGCTGACCACTGACAGGAAAAGCAAAAAACAGAATATTATTTAAATAGAGAGAGACTACAGAATGCAGCAGTACAGAGGGATCTGGGTGTCCCTGCACATGAAGCACAAAAAAGTTAGTGTGCAGGAACAGCAAGTAATCAGGAAGACAAATGGAATGTTGGCCTTTATTGCAAGGGAGATGAAGTAAGGAACCACTACTGCTAAAACTACACAGCGTATTGGTGAGACCTCATTTGGAGGACTGTGCACAGTTTCGGCCTCCTCATTTAAGGAGGGACATGCTTGCATTGGGAGCAATTCAGAGAATGTCCACTAGGCTGATCCCTGGGATGAAGGGGTTGTTTTATGAGGAAAGATTGAGCAGGTTAGGCCTATACACATTGGAGTTTGGAAGAATGATAGGTGATCTTAGTGAAACATAAGATTCTGAGGGGGTTTGACAGGGTGGATGCTGGGAGGATAAACAAAATACTGCAGATGCTGGAGGTCTGAAATCTGGGTCCTGAAGAGGAGTCATATTTGACCGGAAATGTTAATTCTGTTGCTCTCTTTCCACAGATGCTGCCAGAGTTCGTGTGGAATAGAGCCAGATGTGAAATAGAGCCAGCTGTCGCTGGTCATCTGTAAAAGGAAGAGCAGTAAAGCCTTCTGTGGGAGGCCCATAACTAAGATTTTTCAGTGCGTGGTAGCTTCATGATTTTGGACAGTGTGACTAAGTTATTTTAAAACATACTACTATTGTAAGTATTTCAGCTAAAGCCAAGGGCAGTGCTGAGTCCAGTAGTAGGAAATAAAGAACAGAAAGTATGAGGAGAGGTATATAAAAGTTAAATTCATGAAGCTCAGTGATGGGTGGCTACAATCTGTCATGTGCTTAGAAATTTTATCCAACCAAGGAACGAAACCTGCAAAACTGAAGTGATATCTCACTACGAGGCATCAGAACATAAAGGTAAATTGATAAAGACTTGAATGAATGAAAGAAAGCAATAGTCATCAGTAAATCTAATTCAGAAAAGGCCCTGAAAGCATCCTTTCTAAAGTGCTTCAGATTGCTCAAAGCAAGAAAGCCCGTACAATCGGGAAGGGCCAATTTTGCCAGCTGGTGTAAAAATCTGCAAAGTGATGGGTCACGAAGATGCAGCATAAAAGCTGGAGGCCATCCCACTTTCTAACAACACGGCTAGTCGATGAATCGAGGAACTTTCCAGAGATATGAGATGCCAATCAACAGAAAGGCTTCACAAATGCGAGCAGTTTGCTATTCAGGTCAATGAGACGACAGACGTTGGTAGGGCGGTGCAATTATTCGTTTATGGTTCATTACATTTGTTTGGGAGAAATTTTCTTAGAAACATAGAAAATAGGAGTAGGCCATTCGGCCCTTCGAGCTGGCTCCGCTATTCAATACGATCATGGCTGATCCTCTATCTCAATGCCATGCTGCCGCTCTCTCCCCATACCCCTTGACACCTTTAGAGTCCAGAAATCCATCTATTTCCTTCTTAAATATATTCAGTGGCTTGGCCTCCACATTCCTCTGTGGTAGAGAATTCCACAGGTTCACCACCCTCCGAGTGAAGAGGTTTCTCCTCATCTCAGTCCTAAATGGCCCATATCCTGAGACTGTTACCCCCTTGCTCTAGGCCCCCTAATCAGGGGGAAACATCATCCCTGCATCCAGTCTGTTCAGCCCGCCAGAATTTTATACGTTTCAATGAGATTTCGCGCCCCCCCCCCCCACCCCCCACCCCCATCATTCTTCTAAACTCCAGTGAATACAGGCCTAGTCGGCTCAATCTCTCCTCATACGACAATCCTGCCAACCCAGGAATCAGTCTGGTGAACTCCCTCCATTCAAAGTATATCCTTTCTTAGGTAAGGAGACCAGATCGGCACACAATACTCCAGGTGTGGTCTCACCAAGGCCCCGTACAGCTGGTATTAAGACAACCTTGCTCCTATACTCAAGTCTTCTAGCAATGAAGGCCAACATATCATTTGCCTTCTTAACTACTTACTGCACCTGCATGCTTGCTTTCAGTGACTGGTGTACAAGGACACCCAGGTCCCTTTGTACATCAACATTTCCCAATCTATCACCATTTAAATAATACTCTGCCATTCTGTTTTTTCCTACCGAAGTGGATAACTTCACACTTTACCACGTTACACTGCATCTGCCATGTATTTGCCCACCCACTCAACCTGTCTAAATTGTCTTGGAGCCTCTTAACACCCTCCTCATCGCTCACAGTCCAGAGTGAGTAGCAGGTGAAGAAATATTCAAGTTATTGCGATTTCATGGAATCAGAATCACTTAGGTAGGAGAACAGTGTTCTGGTTTGTACAGACAGTGCTGCCACTGACTGGTGTTATTACAAGAGCCATAAACCCACAGGTAATCATCACAAATTGTATGTTGCATCACTACGCCCATAATTTAAAAAGAATGGAAGCTAAATTACATGCTGTGCTAAATACAGCTGTGAAAGCTTTCACAATTTGTGTCCCCACATGGGAGACTGACCGGAAATATAAGAGCTCATGGGAACCAAGGGAAAGTAGCAGGTTGGCACTAAATGTGGCTCAGTGACAGGAAGCAAAGGGTAATGGTCAATGGGAGCTTTAGTGACTGGACAGCTGTTTCTAATGGGATACCACAGGGCTCAGGACTGGATTCCTTGCTTTTTCTGATATAGACAAATGTAGGAGGCTCAACTAAGAACAACACAGATGATACGGAGGGGCATGTTAGTGGGGTGGTGAAAAAGGCATATGAGACACTTGCCTTTATCAATCGAGGCATAGATTACAAAAGTAGGAGGTCATGTTGAAGTTGTATAGAACCTTGGTGAGGCTACAGCTGGAGTACTGTGTGCAGTTCTGGTCGCCACATTATAGGAAGGATGTGATTGCACTGGAGGGGGTGCAGAGAAGATTCACCAGGATGTTGCCTGGGATGAAACATTTAAGTTATGAAGAGAGGTTGGATAGAATTGGGTTGTTTTCGTTGAAACAGAGAAGACTGAGGGGCGACCTGATCAAGGTGTACAAGATTATGAGGGGCATGGACAGGGTGGATAGGAAGCAGCTGTTCCCCTTAGTTGAAGGGTCAGTCACGAGGGGACATAAGTTCAAGGTGAGGGGGCAGGAGGTTTTGGGGGGGGGGAAGAATGTGAGGAAAAACTTTTTTTACCCAGAGGGTGGTGATGGTCTGGAATGCACTGCTTGGGAGGGTGGTGGAGGCGGGTTGCCTCACATCCTTTAAAAAGTACCTGGATGAGCACTTGGCACATCATAACATTCAAGGCTATGGGCCAAGTGCTGGTAAATGGGATTAGGGAGGTAGGTCAGGTGTTTCTCACGTGTCGGTGCAGACTCGATGGGCCGAAGGATCTCTTCTGCGCTGTGATTCTGTGATACAAAAAAGGCTGCATGGTTGATTGTGAGGAAGAAAGCTGTAAACTACAGGAAGATAGCAATGGACCGGTCAGGAGGGCAGAAGTGGCAAATGGAGTTCAGTCCAGAGGAGTGAGAGGTTGGGGAAAGACAAACAAGGTAAAGGAATACACAATAAATGGTCAGATATTGAGAAGTGTAGAGGAACAGAGGGACATTTAAAGTGCATGTCCAAGAGATCCCTGGAGGTCACAGAACAGGTAGACAAGGTGATTAAGAAATATGAGGTACTTTTCTTTATTCGCCAAGACATCAGCAGGGTAGCTATGTTAGAACTGCAGAAAATACTAGTTTGGCTTCAGCTGGAATACTGCGTATCGTTCTGGTCACCACATTATAGGAAGAATACAATAACATTAGAAACACAAGTTCTGTAGGCAAGACTGGAGAATTGAGTTCTGAGGGAAGATTGGATAGGTTGGGACTGTATTCTTTGGAACAGAGAAAGGCTGAGGGGTGATTTAAATTGAGATGGATTAAATTATGAGGGGCACAGAGTGGATAGGAAGGACCTATTTTCCTCAGCAGAGAGAAGTCATATATTTAAATTAATTAGTAGAAGAATCAGAGGGTAGTAAGGATCCAGAACTCTGCCTGAAAGAGCAGTCAAGGCAGAAACCCTTGTTACATTTTTTTTTTTAAGTACTTGATTAAGCAGTTAAAGAGCTGTTACCTACAGGGCTACGGAGAAAGAGCTGAAAAATGGGATTAGTTTCTTTTCTGGTTGGCACAGACATAATGGGTATCCTACTATTTATCGTGTAATCCCTTGCCTTGTTTATCCTCCCAAAATACATTACGTCACACATCTCTGGATTGAATTCCATTTGCCTTTTTTTATCTACCCACCTGACCAGTCCACAGATATCTCTTTGCATCATCCTACAGCTTTCTTCCTCACTAGCACTGCCACTTCCTTTGTGCTGTAAAGTCTCTAAGTTCTGTCCAACTACAGACCTGTGATTTCAAGCCTGTTCTCAAAGCAGTGTTCAGAGATGGGTGCATGATCTGAAAAATGGTTTCACGCTGAAGTATTTTGGTTAACTCGTGGCAGGCCTCTTGGGAA
Organism: Cetorhinus maximus; assembly: GCF_964194155.1. Lineage (NCBI taxonomy): Eukaryota > Metazoa > Chordata > Chondrichthyes > Lamniformes > Cetorhinidae > Cetorhinus > Cetorhinus maximus. The sequence continues at coordinate 33,919 of NW_027598793.1, forward strand.
GAAGTTTTTTGAGCTTCAGAGGAAGCTGGTGACTTTTCATTGTGCATAATCCTGCATTCATCGAAAACGTCCCTAATTGTGGATAAAGGGAGTTGCGTAACTTGTCGACATTATTAATCTGTGAAATACACAATCTGTCAATGCAAGGGAGCAATGCAACCATTCTTGAAGCAAGTGACAAAAGTGCCACATTTCGGAAGAAAATTGAGGTTTGGCAAACTGGGCTGAGCAACGGAGTTTCAGATCTGTTCCTGCGACTGACTGAGCTTTTGAATGCAAACACAATGACGGTCGAATGTGTGAAAGGAAGGGTCATTGCTCAGCTTCCAACTTTAGCAGAGCGTCTCAGTGTTTGCTTTACAAATAGAAACACAGTTAAATACGACCTGATTCAGCATTCAACACTTGTGCCATCTTGTTGCCCAAGTGCAGAAACAGGAGAGGAGCGGATAGAATTGTCCTGTGAGGAATTGTCCTCACTGAGAATTAAATTTTAGGAGCAAACACCTTCTGGTTTTAACCATCTCCTGCTGTGAAGGATCTAGAACGGTCATTTCTTTTTCTTTCGTGGGATGTGGGCATCACGGGCAAGGCTGGCATTTGTTGCCCATCTCTAATTGCCCTTGAACGGAGTGGCTTGCTAGGCCATTTCAGGGGGCAGTTAAGAGTCAAGCATGTGGGTCTGGGCTTTCATGTAGGCCAGACCAGGTAAGGATGGCAGATTTCCTTCCCTAAAAAGGACATTAGTGAACCAGATGGGTTTTTGCGACAATCGATGATAAAGGTCACCATTACGGAGACTAGCTTTCAGTTCCAGATTTATTAGTTAATTGAATTTAAATTCCAGCAAATTCGGTGGTGGGATTTGAATCCATCTCCCAAGAACACTAGACTGGGCCTCTGGATTACTAGTCCAGTGACATTACCACAACACCACTGCCTCCCCTAAAAGAAACAATGCAAAGTAAAAGAAGCAATGGTAATATTGTGACCTTTCCCAACAACATACATTTGTGAAACATCATTTTCTGCCATGAGAGAAACAAAGACAGGCAGAGATCCTGCCTGGAGGTGGAGAAGGATTTACAGGGGTCATTGTCAGACAAACATTACACCGACGATAGACAGATTCTGCAGTGAAGAAACAGGCACACCCATTTCAGGCATTTGTATATAAATACTAGTTTTCTTAAACGCATTGTTAAAAACTCTTTACAGCACTTTTACATTATGAGTATTGTACAGCATTATAGATTAGATGGGGGAGGTCTACAATTGCGACTCCATTTGAAAAGGGGTCCTTTGACTACTGGGCTAGAGGGTCAAAGGAAAAGGCATTGAATGGACATGGGAACAGTGTGGGTAAATGTGATCAGGACTATTTACTCCTTGTGAATAAATGCTGTCATGGACTAGTTAGGCTAACACTTCCATGTATTAACTTGTGTATATTTGAGATATCTTGTATGAACATCTCCTCACTGGAATCAAAACATCTGACTAATCACACTCTAACAGAGTACCTGCCCAAGACAATAGTCTCCAAGCCTTACTGACAATTTGCTGTGCTCACAAACATATCTTAGACATAGCTGGATGGAAATGTTTTAGGCCTTTCTGCCATAGTGCACCAAGGGGCTGGGAATTGTACAGACCCCTCGGGCTGTATGACTCACAAGGAACGGATGCAGTGAATACTAAATGTATCATAATTGTATTGAAGCACCTCAGAGTGCAACATGATTTATTTCGATGGTTCGAATACCATTGCACTGACTGTAATGGCTACATTGAAATGTCTGTAATGTTCATTGATTGTATGGGGAAAAGTTGAATGTGATTGCACTTTTTGTGACGGCCATTTTGAAATGTTTTGTAATGTTCTTTCAGATATTTTATGAATAAAGTATATTTTTCCAAAAAAAATGTTTTAGAAAGTGACAGCCAAAAAGAAAAGTTAACTCTTTGTTGGGCCCCTGATGGCAGGTTTTGAAAGTTTGGGTATTTCAGACTGCTGCCTTTCCAGAGCAGTTAACAGTCAGAGAGATCAATCAACAAGCCCTGCTAAATGAGATGACAGATAGAAGCAGATGGCTGGCTACTTGATTGCTTGTCAAAAAACAGATAGATGGCATAACACAGTAATGGATGGATAGTGAAAGAGGCAGGCAGCTGGAGAATAAGCAGACAATGAGAAAAAGTCTTCATCTGTTTCATGAATGATCTTCCTTCCATCATAAGGTCAGGAGTAGGGATGTTTGCTGATTGCACACAGCACCATTCACGACTCCTTGGATAGTGAAGCAGTCCATGTCCAAATGCAGCAAGACCTGGACAATATTCAGGCTTGGGCTGACAAGTGGCAAGTGACACTTGAGCCACACAACTGTCAGGCAATGACCATCTCCAACAAGAGAAGATCCAGCCATCTCCCCATGACATTCAATGGCATTACCATCACTGAATCCCGCATTATCAACATCCTGGGGATTACCATTGACCAGAAACTGAACTGGACTAGCCGTTTAAATACTGTGGCTACAAGAGCAGGTCAGAGGCTAGGAATCCTGCAGCGAGTAACGCACCTCCTGATTCACCAAAGCCTGTCCATCTACAAGGCATAAGTCAGGAGTGTGACAGAATACTCTCCATTTGCCTGGATGAGTGCAGTTCCCACAACACAAGAAACACCACCCAGGACAAAGCAGCCCACTTGAATGGCGCCCCATCCACCACTGACACGCAATGGAAGCAGCATATGCCACCTACAAGATGTGCTGCAGCAACTCATCAAGCCTCCAACAGAACCTTCCAAACCTGCAACCTC